>NC_080571.1:318564684-318859684 GCF_030247185.1 Malaya genurostris | reverse complement strand
ACCATCCAACTGTAAAAGGGTAATTAATGGAGCGTTTTTGTGTGTCGTAAATATGTAACTTTCACTCCTATTCCGTAGTTCTATAATAAATTCATTTTGTGTTTCGATCGAGTTCGACTTTTCCAAACAAATTATACCTCATTCGAAATGCCAAATTGGTATTTTTCATTCGGTCGAATGTAGGGTTGTTTATTATGCCTGAGAAGTAATAGTCCCAAGTTTTTGTCAATTATTATTGTTTCTCATGATCGTGAAACTATTTATATACCGATTACAAAGCCATTCGACGATCGTTTCCTTAATAATTATAAACATATGTGATGATTGCTTTTAATTTCATGTTAATCATTCATAATAAACTAATAGTATTTGTATTGACTTCGAGACAAGTTGTGTCGAACCAAGTCAACTACCAAAAAGATTGAGACCAACTTTGATGATAAACACTATCAGTTCGTACAAATTCTAGAAGAACCATAAACACCAAATAATTCCGTCACATTCAATATACAGGGCGTTAGAGCTACAATATAATAGAAACTAAAACCGAAATAGAACTTCTATAATTTTGTATAAGGCACTAATTTGGAGGCCAACATAAGATTTTACTGAAGAATGATATTTCTATTATTATCAAAAACAAACAAACTCTCTACAGTTACTTGTTGGAAACTGTGCCATGGATAATCGTGCAATGAATCTAAAAATCAAGTATCATACAATCAAACACAACAAAATTATCTGTCTCGTGACATTAGTGACGTTAAATAAAGTGGACTTAAATGCATATTTTTATTTCTAGATCGTATATTCTCCTACTATCTCCTGATTATGTGATTTTTTTTATTTATAACAATTTTTATTCAGGCCAATTTGCGTATAGCTTTACGTGGCCGATTTACCCATGTTTTTGTTACACAATATAATTTTTTTATTGTTGGATCTCGTTGTCTCCCTTCTTCTAGGGGGAGAGGAGCTTCCATTACCATCTAGCGAAGATTGGAGGTCATTTTGTCTGTTGCTCATATCATCCATTGCTACATCGTTGGAATTGTCAGTGGTTTCCGTTTCCTTGTTTTCATTGTTGATCGCAGTCTTTGGTTCATTTGCAGTTGCTGTAGATGCGCTTTGTACATGGATTGCAGTTGATAGTTGGTTAGATGGTGAAGGTGCTTTTGAAACAAGAGCACTGCATTCACTAGTCTCCGTTGTTGGGTGGTTGTCCTTGTTTTTGTTTGTTTTGTTTGTTTTCGCAGTTTCAGTGCAAGGTTTGCCGTAGTGTGCAGGTTGTTCACAAAACTGACATGTAACCAATTGATTTTCATACGTAATCAACGTTTTACACGGATGTATCCCGTCTTGACCACAAATGATGTAAGATGGAATTGCTTTACGTAGTTGCATACGTACCACTCGCACGCCATTCCGGATACCCGGGAAAAAATTCCGCCATACTTCCTTTTCGATGGAAAGAACTTCACCGTACTGCGACATACATTCCCGAACATACCCCTCGCTGGTCTGCGGGGGAAGGTCATGCACGCGTACTTCTATGGCATTGTCCACCATGTACACAGGGATTTTATATTTAACATTGTCATGATCAATACTGTGCACCCCGTTATTAACCGAAGCAAATGCAATTGCATCTTTTTCACGTTTAAACATAATGTACACACAGTTCGAAGACTTGTTGAATTGAATCTCACTTACATCATTAACGTTTAGATGCATTCGTTCCTTGAGCAAGATTTCAATTTCGGTTGCTGCAGGTCTAACTTTGCAGCGCTTGAAATCAATACAAATTGAATTTGGCCTTGTAGGTCAAGTTTCAGGCTTTGTTAAATCGTATTTGCCCATTTCGTACACTCTATTGTTCACTCACTGTATTGTCTTTGTTTCTGTCGTCGCGACCGTAAGAAATTTTCGACTGTGTCGTTTGCGATGCGAGCACGAACTGACCTGATTATGTGATAACAGAATTATATTCCATTTGGACTCTTTGTATGTGATCCTTGAAGTATTCACGTAAAAATTTTGTTGCTCAACATAGTTTTAAGGTAAATAATACAATGAGTAGTTTCAAAACTGAATGTGTGATATGAGTAACAAAAATTCTAAATCGCACTATCTGACAAATCGATAAACCACGCGGATTGTGTTATTTTTCAAACTGAAATCGTTTCCTCTGTAATATGAATATTGTAAAATGTTATGAAATTGAATTTACAATTTCTTCTAGCGGAGGTTCTTTTTTTGAAAAAAGCTAAACCGATCACTTCGGGAGTCAATTGTAGAACATTTTATTTTCAATACATTTTCGACAGCAATAACAGATTGTAATCTTAATTTGATTTCAGCTCATCAATTTCTCAACTGATATCACATTACGTTTTTATTTTGCTGTTTGCTTTTGGAAAAAAAACTTACGAGGCAATAGTTTTGTGAAACTCCAAAAATGATAATATTAAATGCAAAAATTTAATGAATGCATTAAAATAGGACTAAGTTAATAAGGCGATACTAAAATGCAAAAGTAAATTTCAATGGAACATCTATTCCTCCAATTTTATGTTGCGTTTTACAAAATGCTTCGACATCCTGTGGCAGTTGGCCGGAACCACAACCGTGATTCTCAATTTAAAAGTCTTAATTTCCTGATCGTAGTACAGTTATTCTAATCGATAATTTGCGTAGATGTATGGTAAAAGATGCTGAATGAGTATTTAGTTAGTAATGACTATTTCTTTGTTAGCCATTCTTCTTAATTGCTTTGATTTTTGCAGAGCAAGCAGTTACATGGCGTCTCAGTAGGTTCAAACGTTGTGGAAACCCCTGCACTCCTATTACTTCTATAAATCAAATCTATGCGAAGAAGCGTTAAATTGTGTTTAATATAATAAAAACATGAGAAAATAAATCATCCCTGGAATTAAAAGATTAGACTTGCCTCTATAATCAATATTCAGAATATATTTTTGTCACTCTATTTGCATTGCATATTGATATTGCGTATTGGACTTGATCATTCATAATCATATGTGATTTTAAAAAATATCACTGTAGATATTTCAGTCCATTTTCAAAAACATAAATAAAATAAATATCAAACCAACCCGAAAGAAGTGTTGCTACAGTTATATGTGGAAAATAATTCCTTTTATTTTATTTCTTATATAAGCCATATAAACTGCAAAATTTTCACTTTACAAAAGTGATTGTCCTCAGGTGATTCAACTCCAGCTATCTGCCATTACTTGCCGCAAAATTTCAACAGCACGGAGTACGAACGTGAGAATAGTATTCGGTGAAATCTGAATAAACTGTTTCATTAGTTTTATTGCAGTAGGAAGTACATTATATGTACATTAGTATACGATTTTAAACGACGTTTTGAAGTAGACTATCAGTTTTATTTATCAGTTTAATTTTTATCCAACCCAATCGTTTCGCCATCTTCCAATAATAAGTAATGATATTACGTTTAAAGTTTTCCAAGCTAATTTGTGATGTTCAACGCACACTTTTTATCAGGGCAATATCTACGAGACAATGAAACTAAGCAAAATAAAAAATTGCTTCCATCGCATCGCTAATTTTTGTCTTCAATTTTTTTCGTACACTTGCATTCATGATTGCTGGCATTTTGACTCGCAGTGAGTCAAAAATTGACTCAATGTAAGCGCTACTCGTGCCTGATGATACCTGCTCTTGAAATGGTAGAGAATGGCTCACGGCGGAATAGCAACAAGCATGAAAAGCAAGATCTCTTCTCTCTTGCGAGTCGCTCAGGCAGTCACATATTGAGCATAGCTTTTGCCTCGTCCGGCATTACATGCTTTGCTGTCTCCGTTCTTGAATCGTTCGCAGGCGATGAACGTTAATGAGTTGCGTGAGGCGAATTTCAGCAACCCTGATACCAATCGATTCAGCTCGACGAACTGAGCAAATGTCCGTGTGTGTGTGTGTGCGTGTGTGTGTGTGTGTGTGTGTGTGTGTGTGTGTGTGTGTGTGTATGTGTGTTGTCAACTAAGAGGTCGAGATCTAAGAGATGGCTGGACCGATTTTGATCAAACTAGTCGCAAATGAAAGGTCTCCCCGTCACCCAAAACGCTATTGAATGTTAATATATATTGGAGAAGCCAAGTGAAAGAAAAACTAACAGAAAAGATGATTTTTTTGGAAAAAGATACGCTCAGAGACAGGACTCGAACCTGCGTTCTTATGCATTCCGTGCATACGCGCTACCATAAATTATAAATACACTCTCCTACTCAATGCTTGATCGGAGACATAGGTATAAGGCGAGAGGACTAGTGTTTGATGGACAGAGAAGATGTTTGGATATAAGGTATCGATCGGGTGACGGCCAGGATGTAGACCATGTTCGATGTACGTTGCTACTATGTCTGTGAGTTTTAGTGTGGCTAAAGCAAGATCAGAGTGGCGAAATGGTAGCGCGTATGCACGGAATGCATAAGAACGCAGGTTCGAGTTCTGTCTCTGAGCGTATATTTTTCGAAAAAATTCATCTTTTCTGTTAGTTTTTCTTTCACTTGGCTTCTCCAATATATATTTCCGCTCAGTCATTGCAAAAACTGAACTTGGTCATGGCGGCTTTACGTCAAACTAAAATTAATAAATCGCTATTGAATGGTTTTGAGATCGGATGTTTACTTTTTGAGTTATACGAAGTTTTATGTCAAAATTTTTTTGACAGTATCTGTCACAATTGACCTTGAAAACAGAATATATTTTCAGACTTAGATTCCGCACGGTAATAGCTATCCAACAAGCCATAGATTGTTTGAAATCCCTCCATTTTTAATGGAGATATCGAAATTTTTGTGTAAACGACTTTTCCCCCTATTCTAGCAGTAGGAGTTTTGAGCGCTTTATGACAAAGAAATGCTTGGGAGCAACGGAAAACACGATTTTTGATACTGTTACATACAACTGTTTCTAAGTAACAAATAGACTGTGTACAGCATCCTTTTTCATGACATTTAGCCTCGGACCGATTTTAGCACGGTTCGTTTTTGGCAACATAATCGTTCAAATATGACATATATAAACCAGATGAAGGCAGATGTTTTTTTAATTATATTGTTTTAAACTACTCACAGCAATAAATGCTGGAAGAACATAACATCCATATACCATTCGAATCAGTTCGTCGAGATCAGCAAATGCGTGGGTGACAAATAATTTCACTCAATTTTCTCGGAAAATTTCTTTTCTACAAACTCAGATTCATATGAAAAGTCGTATGCTCCCAAACAAAGTTCCTGAATTATGTTTGGTTTCGACCTCTGGTTGCGGAGGATGATATGTGAAACGAGTCAGATACAGGATGATATGTGAAACGAATCAGATTCCCTGTATCCCCTAAACCGGAAGATGTCAGATCCAACTTCCGGTTTAGGGGATACAGGGTGATTGGTATAAAAATATCTATTGCACATAAATTAATCAGGTTTATCGGGTTAGCAGATTTGGATAGTCGATAACCAAATAAACTTTTTTCAGTTTTAGTGGTATTCAGTTTTCGATTCAGAAGGCACCTAAAAATTTAATTTGTGCTATGATTTCTCAAAGATATCTACACTGATTTTCAAACATTTTGAAACAAATGTAAACTATACAGCTACTCAGGTGAATTTATCTGACTTCTGAAAATCGTTTCTCAAAGCTCAATCGTTTTCTCAAAAAAAGCCAAATCGAATTTCAAACACAAAAATTCAAATTAAAATAAATCCAATTTTATCCAATTTTGACTTCCGATTCTGGAGTTGTAGGATGATGAATTTTTAAAATTCAAACCGATATAGAAGATGACAATCCCGAAAAGCTTCAAAGTTGGACTCAAAAATATTGCAATTTATTCGTCATATGGCCATACGAATCGGTTTGGGCTATGCTGGTTCCTGAATACCGGCTCTGGAAGTACCTTAAATTACCGTAAACTCTAAAGTGTAAATTACTTCGACATATCATGGAATGTTTATTCGATTGTTACACTTTTAGATTCAAATTCGATCCGATTTACAGTTTCGACATTACAGAGTAATGAGTGATTGAAATCTCAAATTGTCGCTTAAAACGCCGGTCATTAAAATAATGTCATGAAAACTTAAACACCGAAGAATATTCATGCAAGAAACACATGCGGATTGATAAAAAAAAGGTATCATCTCACTGTTAGGTGGATTAAACACGTTTTTCTTTAGAAAGTTCAATTGATTCCCTACAACTTCTTCTTAGACATATTTTTTGTAGAAGCTATAGATTTCTAGTCATAATTGTTTGAAAATAATATGGCTAAAAACACATAAGCCATTTTCAAAAATTAGTCTTGAGTGAAGGCAATATCTAGACTTCATTTGCTATACCACATGTAAAGTCTCATGCATTTCGAAGGGGGTCGTGCTAGAATTTTTTTCCATTTCTGGATGATTTAGCGTGGAATTGCTGTATATATTTATGGTCCATATTTGCTCTGACCTAAATATATTTTCGTCTAGACCAAAATATAATTGGTATGGCGGAAATAAACAAAAAACATGATATTTGGAATCGATCATTACAAAAACAGTATCGATAGTATTATGTCACAACATGCTTCATATCGTAGGAAAGATGTGTATTAATCTTTGTAATCTTTGATTGAAATTTGATCATGTATTGAATTAATACAATAATATCACAATATTGTGCAACTGTTTCATAAAGTGGATCAAAATACCTTTGTTACCCTACTCGCTGTTAATGGTTTACCAAATTTAGAGGTAATTCAAGAATGCCATAGCAAGGTGAGATAACTATGTTCTGACTTTGTGATAACTATGTGTTGGCAAATTCCTATCTTATCTCTCTCCATGTGTCTATGATGACTGTTTGTCAATAGAATAGTGTTTACTGGGTTCTATTGCCTTCGGCATTGGTAGCATAATGAGAGGGTCCCATTTAATTTGTATGTAATAACTTGAAATGAGAAAATCAATTTAAAATCATCCAAACAGGTCCCGTATTTTTACTTAATGCCCTACTATGAAATGTATTTTATACCTTTAACCAAGAGTGTACTAGGCTGGTTCCGAAGGCTGAAGATTTGGGTACCATTGATTCTACATCAGCACGGCCAAATATGCTCCCGTAGTGCGCTCGCGCTCGCATTTTTTGGTTTATGGTTGCATAAGTCGACTTCAAAACAGCCAGCGGTAGGATTTTTTCTCATCTATAGAATCTCGCCCAAGATAAAGCGTGTGCACTCAGAACTAATTCTTGTGGCATCCAATAGCTCCGCCACATTCATCTTCAAGGTCTACCATCACTATTTCAGGTATTCCTTTAGACATTGACATTGTCGTTTGGTTTACTTGTCAATAGTAGAATCTTGATAGAACATGATGCCCGGAACAAATGGCTATATTGAGTTGAAATTTACTCTCAAATATAAGCTTGTGCAGACTTTTGTTTCTCCGAGAGGGGTATACCAACTTTCCAGTCGTAGTTCAACTGACCGAACATTTTCCTTAGATGAGAGAAACTGTTATACTGTTTCGAGTCCTGTCTCTGAAGTAAGATTTGTATGGGACTTCGTTGGGTACTGACAAAAAACATGATCGCAATGTATAACATAACGATGGAAGCAAATTAGAAACTTTTGAAAATTATGAAAATTACTATTGACTTGACCTTAACTGTATTGTTTCATTAGGTACCGAAATAAATTTTTTTTTTTTTGGTTAGTATTCGTTCTGTTCGAAATTGCAGACAGTCATAGAGTAACTTGTTAAGAAATAAATAACAATTCGAATTTTTCGCGTTTCACCTCCGGCTCATCAGTGCCTAAAGCAGTTCAAATGAACAGAAATGGCTGTTCATTTGAACTGCTTTGAGCACTGATGAGCCGAAGCCCCTAGCAGCTCAATTTATTCCACTAAACATGCTTTAAGCACTTATGACGCGAAAGTGAAACGCAAAACAATTCCAAATGAAATATTTGTTTATTGTACAGAAAAACCCTAAATGTTTAAATACCAATAAATGTTCCACCGGTGAAATCTCTCTTCATTTTTCAACCAAGTGTATTTAGTTTGAATCAATGCCTATAAAGTTTTTGAAACAAAATTGAATTAATTAAGAAAAATTCTGCATTGGAAAGCTACGGTGCAAGTTTTAAATATTCATCAACCTCGTAAATATTGTTATTCAATCAATCACAAACCTAGACCGGGATCGTCTAGTTGCGCCAACAAATATGCGAACATGGTCCCGTGACAAACTTACCTTTCTTTCAGTTCGACGTCCTGTATGTGCGTTTTCCGATCAGAACTGTCCGAGGTTGGCGTTGGCGGATATTCCATCGACAAGTTTCGACCCGGTCGACTCATTCTTAAAATACATGGCAGCCAATATAAAAAGATGATTCTAACCTGTGGATTGAATATTTCAAAGGAAAAATATGTCACTTTAATATTCATGCTGTATCTTTCATCAGTGATTTCGATCCATGCGACGGAATTATTCATTCGAATCGAATTCAATAATGAATCAACAATCAATATCACATTACGCAAACACCACAACTCGGTAATCCGCACACACAGGAAAAAATGCCTTACTCATAATCCACTGCAGCCGTCATTCGTTGCACACACACGCACACGCCAAACAAAAAAAAAATCTGCTCAATTATGGGAGACGAATTCAGGCAGTGCGCCTCATGGATGGATTCAGCCACCCACCCAATCTGGATAAGTGTGGAATCGTGAAATAATGCCCACGCTAGACCGTAATGTGCCACAAACTTACAGCTGTCATTTGCAGAACGCATCAGTGCCCATTCGGTGACGGTTCCAGCTCTAATTTCACCGATCCGGTTGAAGTACAACAATTCTACTCATTTGATTACGCAATTCGTCCATCTGCTGTCACCGCTTATTCCATCATCAAATCATCAGGGTCAGTGGTTTATTGTGCGCCTACCGGTTTGAGCATTCGATTTTGCTGCATCATTTATGGCAATATTGCAGTCAGCTTTGGAACATCGTGGCAAAAAGGGAAATGGAGGGGGGCAAATGATGGAAATCGCATCATCGAGCAAGAGGATATACTGCCGGATTGCCGGATGGACAGAACATTTTCACGCATTCAGAAATTGTTACGGCACGGACGACTCTGTTCTGATTTCTGCATTTGATATCAATATGGCTCCAGACAGTTTTGAGCCGAACGTTGATGATAAATAAATCATAAGTAATTTGATTCACATACTTTTAGATTTTATACATTCATTATGCTTGTGGAATGGATTTTATAGTGATCATCACGTTACTTCGCCGGTAGATATCAAATCCAGGAGAAAGTTATTGCATCATTTATAGGACAATTGTACCAATAGTCGTCTCATTAGTAGAATCAATATGTTATTTTGTCGATTATTCGACTTTAAATCAACGAATTGTGATAAAATTGGGTACAATATCTTTGCATCGGTTCTAAGAAGCAATTTCGTTCCCTTAATATCAATCTGTCGAACAGGAACAGTAGAAATCACTCAAACTAATAGTTTTCGAATATGAGATTACTACTGGAGCAGAGATGGATGAGGGTACCATTACCCTACAAATATGTGTTTGAGATGAAATATATTTTGAATTGATTATGTGTTTCACGAATCACTTGGTCACTACTCTGAATTTCTAAAACAAAACCCGCGAAATGGAGTCTAGTATCTTACCATTCGCAGATACCCAAGGAGTTTCTCAAGGAAGCCACTTTGGGCCGATCATATTTTGATTCTACTTTAAAGAATTGAATTCTTCGAGCTGATTCATTTCAATCACGAGTTGTTGCAATTTTATATTCGTCGCCGTAATCCTTGATCTTTTCTTCGGATTCTATATGCTAGAACTAATTTAGAATATAACAAGGTAAACTAAACTTTTTCATAATAAATCACATTGATTGCAAGGGAACCTTTACAGTTAACACATCACTCAATAAGTCGTATGATTAACTAAAAACCTGTTTTAATCGACCTAGTGATGTGATGATGCCTTTCTGATATCAAACATACTCTCCTAAATAATACTCTACTAAATTATTTTCTCCGAATCTTGAAAGAACAACCGGTTTGTTTGACCATCAAATGATAATGGCTTTTTGAGTACTTTTGAGGGCAGTTCAGATTTTTTTTACGTATTCTGTTTCGCCGCTTTAAGTGACGATATGTCATTTTTAATACACTTTACCTTGTAATTCCGGAACCGGGAGTCAGATCCGAATAAAATTCGGGAATTCCGTATAAGACCACAAGGCCTAAGTTTGTCAAAATAGGTTTAGCCAGCTCCGAGAAAACTAGTGATATTATTTGACAAAGTCACGTACCCAGAAGGAGGGGAGTGGCGAAGGGCCCTAGCCCCTCCCGAAATCAGAAACAGAAACAGAAACGAAAAAAAGTTAAAAAATACTATGGGGCAAGCGTCAGCGTCAAAACAACATAAAATGGAGGATGAAACCGGGGTAAAATTATCGACAATAATAATACATAAAACAGTACTTTCGTTTTTGAAGCTTCATACGTTACGAAGTTTTTTTAGGCCTATCAACACCTGAGTAAAGGTACTACGAAATTTTTTTTGTTCTGATTATAGAGGTTTTAACCTTAAGGTCATTCGCTTTTTCAGGCTTAAAAAACTTTCTGACCTTATGTGCAGGGTTGAGAATCGAACCCAAGCGGGTTGCGTGTGTAACTTTTTTGTAAGTTTTAAATGTTACGAAGCGTTACTTTCATTACTTTTTTGTAAGTTACTCGTTTGTAGGTTACAAGCATGACATACGTTACATTTTTATTAGGTTTTGGGCACTACGAAGCGTTACATGTGTTATTTTTTAGTAAATTACTGGCGTTACGAAGCGCTACAAAAGTTACTGATTGTAAGTTATAGGCGTTACGAAACGTTACATGTGTTACTTTTTAGTAAGTTATACGCGTTACGGAGCGTTACTTTTTCTATAAGCTAAAAGCGTTACGAAGCGTTATATGCGTAACATTTTTATAATTTATAAACGTTACGAAAAGTTACATGTGTTACTTTTTAGTAAGTTATAGACGTTACGGGGCGTAACTTTTCTGTGAGCTAAAAGCATTACGATGTGTTACATGCGTTACTTTTTTGAAATTTATAGACGTTACGAAACGTTACATGCGATACTTTTTGTGAGTTATGAAGTTAGGAAGCGTTACTAACGTAACTCGCTTATAGGTTACGAGCATTGCATACGTTACTTTTTTATCAGGTGTTGAGCGTAACTTTTTTGTGAGCGGCGTTACGAAGCGTTCCATGCGTTACTTGTAATGAGTTATAGACGTTACGAAGCGTTACTCGTTTGTAAGTTACAAGCATTACGATGCGTTACTTTATAGTAAGTTTTAGGCGTTACGAAGCGTTACTTTTTTGTAAGTTAGAGGCGTTACGAAGCGTGGTATGCGCTAGTTTTTTGTGAGTTATAGTTGTTACGTGCGTTACTCTTGTGAATTACAGGCGTTACGAAGTGTTACATGCGTTACTTTTTGTAAGTTAGATATGTTACGAAGCGTTACATTCGTTACTTTAAATAAGTTTCAGGCGTTACGAAGTGTCACATGCGTTTCTCTTTTGTAAATTATAGGCATTAGAAATCCCTACATGCGTAACTTTTGTCGTGAATACGACTTACTTTACTATGGGGCGCCTTTTCAAAATTTACCCTCTGGAAGAAAGATACATCTTTGATCGTGAATATCCCTTGTTATATCTAACGAATTAACATAATTTTTGCTTCATGCCATTGGCAATATGATCACAATTTTATGATAAAATTTTCAATTTTGTGACATAATCTCGAATAATTCAAAATTACACTTTCCTGAAATGTTTGGTATAAATGAGTATCATTTCTCGTATATTTAAACTCATAGCTCAGTGATCTGTGAAAGGATTTATATAATCTAACTACCAATAGAATCGAAAATTTTCAACTTAAACGCGTATAGCAACAGCATTGAAGTATTTCAATAGTACACTATTAAAAAACCTGTCCCATTTGACCCATGTCAACACCAGCCAATCAGAACGCGTTCTGAGAAAGAGAACAAAATATCTGCTGCTGTACAACAAATCGTTCGAGAAAAATGTTCCGAACAGTGCTTAATATTGTAGTGAGGTCCACAATTTGGTCCTTCTGAAAGGCAGGAATGAATCCCGTACAGATTTCCTGATAGTTTCTTTCAATGAAATGCAAATCCGAAATGAAATAATCGAAATTAAAATTCTATATGCTGCTATTTTTAAAGTCGCTAGGACCGCCCATCAGTGAAAAAGCTACAAACGAAATGACGTAAAAAGAAACCTCTCAACAAAAATTGAACAAAAATCAACTTGGATTCTATCGCCACTGCGAGCAGATGTATTGTGTGTCGTTTGCAAAGCTAGATTCGCTTCCGACAAGAGCGATTACGTCACAGCTGCCAGTCGTTTGCATTGGTGAAAAACCAACGAAAAGAGGACAACGGTTGAGAGCATCACACAAAATCAGCCGTTCTAATGGCTCTAAAAGTTGTCTAAATAACTATTAGGATTTCTTCTTCGCAAATCGAAGGTAAATATCCTCAGTTTAGTACAAATCTAGAACAGTTTGATTCGATTTGTGCACTTTTCGCTGTGTGAAATTCACAGTAATTGAGATCAAGTGAAGCCTTCTTTGTTTTTGCGAAAAATGTGAAAAAGGGGAATGCTTGCATAATTCATACAATTGATCAACTAATTGATATTCGGAAGTGTTAAGGTACATGTCAGTTGTTTTCGTATTCACTACATCCAGTTATGTCTCTGACATTACCCACCCACCTTTTTTGTATGTTTTAAATATTACAAACGTTACATTTTCAAAAAATACAAGTGTTACGAAGTGTTACAATCGTTATATGTGTTACTTTTTGTGAGTTATAGGTGTTAAAAAGCGTCAAAAGAGCTTTGGCATCATAATTTTAACATAATGAAGAGTCACTAAAAAACACTTAATAATGAAGAGTCACTAAAAAAATACATCGCGAAGGTACATAAATAATCTTCATTTGCATTATTTTTTTATCTGAAGACCCCTCCCGAAACGAAATCCTGGGTACGTGCCTGTTTGACACATACACACAGATATTGCTCAACTCGATGAACTGAGTCGAATGGTATGTGAAACTTGACCCTCCAGGACCATTTGTGAAAGTCAAATTTTCAAGTGATTCCTTATGAAAAAGGTAAAAAAGACAAATTTTTTACCCAAAATCGATATTATTTATCAATGCGATGCATCGCAAAAGCAATACAATCATTCCAACGTCTCTCTAACTTAAAGGATTTACGTTTTGCCTCGAAATGGGCTTCACATTTTGCAATTGTTTCTTCATTTGCATTGAATTTCCTTCCGAAGAACATTTTATGGAGATCAGTGAATAGCCAGTAGTCACTGGGAGCCATATCTGGACTATATGGTGGATGAGGAAGCAATTCGATGTGTAATTCGTTAAATTTAACCGTACCATCGACTTGTGAATCGGCTCGGTGGTTTTTTCTGCACTATTTAGTATTCACTATTGATTGTTTTTTCCATTCTCAAGATAGTCGATGTAGATTATACCATGTTAATCTCAAAATTTTGAACTGTAACCTTCCCAGCTGTGGTTCACCGTCTTTACTCTACTCAGATAATGATTATTTTGATTACTGAGTGAAGTGATGGATCCATGTTTCATCCATTGTTACATATTGATGCAAAAACTACGATTTGAACCTTGTAAACATGACCAAACACCGCTCTGAATCATCAACCCTTTGGTCGACTTTGAGTAAACGAAGCAACCACTTTGAAAAGAGCATTCTCATGGTTAAATGTTCATGCATAATTGTGAACACTTTGCTATATTTACGGCCTCAGCTAACCCACCCAATTTCGATTAGGGATACACTGGAACCTCAATTCACGCACAAAGTCGGTAAAAACAGGTCTTAAGATCTTCATGAGCAATAAGTAGCTCACGAATAACTTTGCAATGCTGTTCGTTGTCAAAGAACAACATACTGGCTACTTGCCTGAATTGATCAGTTTCAATAGTTTATGTATAATTTTCCAATTTCATATTGCTTATCCTTCTATTCTGATCTGTTTCAGAAATACTTCCAGTTATCTAAGGACTTCAGTGAATCACTTGTATGGAGCGTGAAAATTAGGTTCGTTGAAGCCCTTTGTCGTTCCGGTAGTTCTTAGCCGAAATAACCGAAGTTTGAAAAAAATTCAAGTGAAATTCATAAACTTTTACTCATTTTCTGTACTGCTTGCGCGCTGCTGTTCCGTATGATGGTGGTTTGAGTTAGGTTTGGTGGTGTTATATCATGAGCAAAAATTACATATAAAAAATTACACCAATTTATACATTGGATTTTGTGTTGAAATAACAACAATAAAATTAGTACTATAAGAAATCGTTCATTTTCTAAAAAAATGACGTTTATAATGCTATTAATAATCAACTCTGTTTAACACAATCCATTGATGTTATTTTGTTGTGTAATATGATAGAATAGATATTACTGCAGTTTACCGATTTACTCACCATCTGGACCACAATCTTCGAAACGGAGGAAGGGAATGTATAAAAAGTTCCTATACTTTCATTTGTTTTACTAAGTTACCCAATGCTAGAATTTCATCAGCTTAACAGACATGAGTGATTCTCAAACATATCACAACGAGGATCCAAATGGTATCCAAAAGCCAAAGTCAGATAGCGACTGACTATAGAAACTAGGACTTAATAAGCTTTCATCGCGCGAGGAAGCTTAAGTAAAATTAACATTTGATGATGGTATGCAATGTGGCTTTCTTTAATCGCCTGAAATGGTCTTTCGCGTGATGAGACTCATCTGCGGGACCGGCAAAGCGCGCAATCAACTTTCCGAGTTCCTCTAGTAAAACTAGTGAAATTAAACGGACGAGAAAAAAAAGAAAGAGAAACCCAATTAGACTAATCCGAAAGCTGGTAGAAGAAACGAATATTTCAAAACCCGGACAACGGCATTCGTCGGGTACGACTTCAATTCGTATCTTCCATGGCCAAAGTGAAGCATTATTCGACCACGGATTGAAACAAAGCGCTACGATGTGAGAGAACGTGGTAAGCAATTTTCTGTTCGCATTGGTGGAAAAGCTTTCGAATATTGTGTAATTGCTATGAAAAATTCTCTTCAAGGCAATTGTATCCACACTCTTCCTGTTCATCAAAGCAGCAATATTTTAATTCGATTGATTATTTGTTTTAACAAAGAACTAATTCGATCCAATGTATTATTTTTTACGGACAGAGAAATCGGTTTGACTCAAGGCTGATGTTTAAAAGGGCGAATTCATTTTTTTGCATGCACTTTCGACAAACCGTTGTAAATGGGAAACTTTTAGACGTACAAAAAAGGATGCCTATAACTAGGACTTCACTTTAAGAAAGTATGAACGTTTTGATTTAAAAAAAGAATATTACCCGAAAGTTTTAACTAAAATGAAACATCGAAAAATTTTCCGCAACATTTTAAATTCAAAACTGGTTATTTGGGAGTTTGGCTAAAAGCCTCTTTTGTGCAAACAACCGTTTCCTTTATTCTTTACGTTTCGTCGTCGACTCGTCAGTGCAGGACAGTTCAAATTGAAATGCGAACTTATACAATTCAATTTGAACCGCTAAGCAGACGCAAAATAAACACTTTTTTATATTGCTGCTCAGCACTGACGAGCCGAAAACGAAACGTAAAGAATAATGAATACAAAACTGTTATTATAACAAACTTTGGACGTTAACGTGATTCATTTTTAAAAAGCAGTTACAGCTAAACAAATTTACAAACATTTATAGAACTTCAAGTTCTGGATAAAAAGGATAAAAAACTGACATGCTCATTCCACACTTCCATAGTAGTTGATTGATTGTGTGCATTCGGATTTACTTACGCAGTAGATTTACATACTTCGCACAATTCTTTAGGATTATTTAAATGATTCTTTAAAACCAGATATGTAAAATTTATTAAATGTTTAAAATTGTTAAGTATTTTTTTAAATAATTGATTTAGGATGTAAAACTGGATTCAAGAACCAAATTCGGAGCTTGAGACTAGTTCAGAATTCAGTTCCCAAATTCAGGTTCGAAATCCAAATCAAGAATTCAGCTCATAAATTTAGTTCCAAAATCTATTTTGCAGAATCCAAACTGTGTATTCTGGAAATGAATTTTGAAACTGAATTAGAAATTAAATTTTGAAACGGAATTCGGGAAGCATATTCTAAAACTCAGAAATCTGGCTTGGAGTCGAGTTCTAAAATTTGTGCAAGAATCCAGATCTGAAATTCATACCTTGAATTTCGTTCTAGATTTCGTTCCTTTAAATTTCATACCTTGAATTTCGTTTACAATTCTGAAATTAAATCCGAATGAATTCCATCCAGTTAAACATAGAGAATGATATTTGCCTGATAAACTCAAAACCGTCGTTCGAGTGCGAAAAAGACAAGCAAGCAAGAGTTTTTCTCATTGATTCCTTCAGTGCCTTCAGTGAACCTAATTTTTTAGACATTTATGGTTATCTCAAATTGTTGAAAATTGAATCATAAATTGCTGATGACATTTCTGATAGCATGGAAAAAGAATTATGTTGTTGCGTTTAGTACAACTCGAGATATTCACGATTAAGTTCTACCCATTCTTTCACAGAGCGAATTTTAAAAAGTCACCCCTTAGCAAAGAAAGACGTCAAAAATGGCCATGATTTTAGAGCTCAAAAGCAATACATTTGCCCATTTTAATATTTCCGCCAATAATTTGGACATGAAATAAGAAAATAGAATAACTGTTCTTGTTGTGGGTGCGTTGAACCGAGCTGATGACTGACATTAGCAAACCAAGAGTGGGAATGATACTAGCACAAATCAAAGGGTCCGTGTCAGAGTACAAGCGAGAAATCTGCTCAGCTTCCAATCTGACAGGGTCCCTTTGATTTGCTGAAAGTACATTTCCCGCTTTTAGTCAGCGCCAAGCTCAGCTCAGCTTCCGATCTCCACTCTGTCTGTAGCCTTAGACGACCAAATTAGAACCAAATCGTACTCGAAGTTTGAAGTTCCCTCTCAGATTTCAATTAAATTTTACCGACATGTAGACGTTGTCACCAAAGAATTTTACTCTTCAAATTGAAAATAGATCTCTTTTCAAACCGACCTCATATTTTTAAAATCGATTTTTTTTCAGCAAAAGACTTTCGAATGTTTTGATTTGAAAAATTTACTGATTTTGCAAAAATCACTTTTTTTGCAGGATTTGTCATTTTTCGAAACTGAAAATAAACTTTTAAAAAAGTTTGGCCATTTTAAAATGAGAGTTTTAGTTCAATTTTTAAAATTAGGTATGCAAAGTGGCTTTTTGTGTAGAAAAACATACACATCTAGAAAGTCTCGTCAAAATCTGAGAGAGTGCTGCTAACTCCTAACTCTGAATTTTAAGAATTAAAAGTCGAATTTTTGCGAACAGTGCCACTTGCTTATGTACTTATCCCTACAGCGCTAACGTTTCGCACCGAGTCGTGGTTCCCAAGACGTTGTACGTTGTATATATTAGTGACGACACTTATTCTGATTGAAAATTGATTTCATAATATCATATTAATGTAAGAAAGTAATCTTAATAGTTTTTTTTTTGATAACATTCAGAAGAGAGCAACTGATTTTGTATAATGTTCCCCATCGTTGTCCACTTTTCGTCTTCTTTTTCTTCAATGCAAACGACCGGCAGCTTTATGTCATAGGCAATATACATAAGTTTTTCTTCGCTGTGGCATCCACAATACATAGTAGTTTAAACCTAATACATTTCGAATATCACATTTGTATGTTTGTATTCATTAGTAAATCTAAACACTGTTTTTATCAAGCGAGTTGCTATTATAAATTACATTCAATAAAATACATTTATTTTGTACATGATCTTATAACTATTTCAGGTTTGTTTGTATCAGTTCATCACTTTTATTTAATATAAGATAGCTGGCTATTGGTTGAACTCATGGAAGAGAAAACAATCTAACATAAAATGAAATTTAAACTGGAACTCCAATGGACTTAATGAGATAATAAAGAAGTTTCATGTAAGGAACGTCACGACAAGCAAGAATGTCGCGAACTGGGACATTGGATAGTCTACCTTGGGTACGCAAGGAATTTATTAGTTGAGATCTGACATCACGATACTCCACGCATGTCCAAACGACATGATCAGTATCCCGATAACCTTCGCCACAAGCACAATGATTAGTCTCGGAGAGCCCAATTAGAAGGAGATGTGCGTCTAACGTGTAGTGATTGGACATGAGTCTGGACATCACACGAATGAAATCTCTACTCACATCCAGTCCCCTGAACCATGCCTTTGTCGATATTTTAGGAATAATTGAGTGCATCCACCGACCCAGATCATCTTTATCCCAAGAAGCTTGCCAGCTGGCAAGTGTTCTTTGGCGAGACGCGCTATAGAATTCGTTGAAAGCAATCGGTCGCTCATAAATTTCACCTCCAATAGCACAAAGCAAAGTCCTGGCATTACATTCCTTTTGTGGAATTTGGCCTTTCCGTTTCAAACAGACTTCGCAGCCGATTCTTAGTGTACAGAATCATTACATGGCTAGTACTACGGATCCTACTGACACTAAGAATACTTCCAGGTCGGGGCTCGAACATACGACAACTGGCTTTGAAGACCAGCGTCCTATGCATTGAACCGCAAACCCGGGAGCACCACGTTTGGCTAAAATATCTGCTCTTTCATTGCCTGGAATGGAGCAATGAACCGGAACCCAAACTATTGTGATTTGATAATTATTATTCAATATGACGTTCAGGCACAGTTTTGCCCAAGAAAAACGGTTAATTTTTGCCAGCAGCTTCTGAGCGAATGGCTTCAACTCAGACTATCTGTGAAAAGAAAATAATGGTTTGGAGATAATGTGACGATTACACTCAAACTATAAAGAACTGCTGCTAACTCTGCTATATAAACAGATACAGGTTCTTGAAACTTAAATGAAACTGAAACATTATTGTTGAATATACCAAACCCAGTAGCCTCTTCAATTTGTTTAATGGATAATTTTATGGATTATTTGACCATCGTACTTTATTTCCCTTACCAGCCTTTATATAAAACACAGGCTTTTCCCGCAATTCTTTCATAAATACTTTCTTTTTTGGGACAGAATCCTTAGATATTCCAGAAGTTTCCTTCCTCATCCTTATAAATTTGTTGGGCTCGTTTGTCTTGGTAGCCATTGTCAAAGTTTGGTTTTCGACCGGTTAGTTAACCCTGATTCGAAATACCGGTATCTGTCATTCACTATTACTTTAGTATCATAACGAAATGGTTTCTTCATGGTGGAATCTAAAAGGAATCTGTCATTCTTTTCCAAGACGGTTTAGTTTCATTCCACTAACCGCTCGAAAACTAAACTTTGATACACTTATTGTTTAAACAACATTTCAAAATTATATTTTTATAGATAAGAGTTCATATATTAAACTCCATAAATTTTTTTTCCCTTTTTGCCTTTCTCATATAGAAAGGCTATACAATCACTGCGACTTCTGAACCGAGGCCCGGAGGTCCGAATGTCATATACCATTCGACTCAGCTCGACGAACTGAGAAAATCTCTGTGTGTATGTATGCCTGTGTGTGTGTGTGTTTGTGTGTGAGTGTGTGTGTATGTGTTTGTGTGTGTGTGTGCGTGTGTGTGTGTGTGTGCGTGTGTGTGTGTATGTGTGTGGGTGTGGGTGTGTATCACAAATATTGTCACTCACTTTTCCCCGATAACTTAGATTCAAATGAAAGGTCACATGGTCCCATACAAAGTTCCTGAATTTCATTAGCATCCGACTTCCGGTTTCGGAATTACAGGGTGATATGCACCAAAAAGGGGGAAATAATGCATTAAAAATGCACTTACTTTTCACGGAGGCTTAACCGATTTTCACAAACTTAGATTCAAATGGAAGATTCTGTGGTCCCATACAAAGTTCCTGAATTTCATTTGGATCCGAATCTGGTTCCGGAATTACAGGGTAATATGCACCAAATATGTGAAAATAATGTCACTCACTTTTCTCAGAGATTAATAAACCGATTTTCACCATCATATATTTAAATGAAAGGTCTCATAGTCGCATACAAAACTCCTGAATATGATTTGGATACGACTTCCGGTTCCTGAATTATGGGGTAAAATGTGCAAAAAATTGTGAAAATAAGTGCACTAACTTTTCTCAGAGATGGCTGAACCGATTTTCACAAACTTTGATTCAAATGAAAGGTCTTGAGGTCCCATAAAAAATTCCTGAATATTATTTGGATCCGACTTCCGGTTCCGGAGTTATGGGGTAAAATATGCAAAAAAGAGAAAAGACCGATGTTCATAAACTTAGATTCAAATGAAAGGTCCTGTGGTCCCATACGTAATTCCTGAATTTCATGCGGATCTGACTTCCGGATCCGGAAATATAGGGTAAAGTGGGTTAAAAATTGTATACCATCACTGAAAATGAGGAAAAACCTTAAAAAAATTTCTAAACCGACATCAAATCTTTTCCAATTGATAGTTTTCATCAGTAGACGATCAAACAAACCGATTTTGGTTATTCTCTCAAGAATCGAAGAAAAATAATTTTGAAGAATACCACAGTGTTATATATGATAGTATGATTGATATGAGGAAGGCATCATTACACCACTAGGTGGATTAAAACAGGTTTTTCAGGATCTCGACAATGTTCAATTTGTTGGTAGGTGTCATCATTTCTTGGTAACCAATTATCGGAAAGCAAAATACAAAACAATTTTATACTCTGTATCAAATTAGCTATGGTCGGAGCTAGAATGAAAAATTTTCACCGAGTAAAAACAAAATGGCAAAACAAAACAAATCTTTCCATCTTCGACCCTTTTTCTGAATTTTTAATTGTTAATAACGTTTAAATAACATTGAATATTTTTGATTGTAGTTCCGACCATAGACAGACATCTAACGAATAAAATGCCGTTTGGTTCACGTTGATACAACGTGCAATATTTCTGGAATACGAGTGACACATTTTTTCGATTTTTTTGTGAATTGTTTGGAGAAACCTTGGTCCCGAGATAGGTTACGTTCGCTACCAATATGGACACTTTAAAATTAGTGTTAGGGAAATTGGTTTTCTTAAAAGGAGCCCATCTTCCAATGTAAAAGCGGTTGATAGGTATCATAATCACCTAACTAGGGATAACATTTCATCAGAATTAAAATTTGCATTATTTTGTAAATCGACTTTAACTTCTTAAAAATAATATAAAGAAAATTTAGCCATTTTAAAATATTGTCTTGATGTCGGAAAATCTGAATTTTTTTTATTTTCTTGTAGCTTAACATTTCAAAAATATTGTGTCTAAATTCTAATACAGCCGTTTCTTACCCATCCGAAACTCTAGATACAAAACATTGTCTTCACATTTTATGTGGAAGAAATGAAATAAACTCCACAGAACCTCTGCTTCCAACAATTCAGAAGAGTCTATTTATCATTCACATATTTTAAAATATTGAGCTACGTTTCCTGATTTCTTGAATATTTTTATAAAAATAAACACAAATTTCTTGAAAATTTCAGTAACAATAATGTTGCAGCCGTCTAAAAAGTGTTTTTAATTTTTTTCCGCCTTCTGTGATTCTACTGTGCATCCGTTCAAAACAAAAGGTTTGCACGTGTGAAAAGATGTATGCCAAGTTTCATCCAAATCAAAGTATGCGAAGTCTGATGACCCACTTTCCTGTCAGATCTGCAAGTGACACTTGATAAATCTACTGGTAGCGCCATCTTTTGCAAAACATTAAAAACTTACAACCCAATGTTCACTCGAAATAGCACTAGCAAAGTAGAAATAGTAAAATTTCGGTATTATTTATGCAATACATAGATACCACACACACACACACACCACATTCACAATCGCACCATTTTCACCTCACTCACTGTTACCAGGAGGGAAAATACTTACCCAATCAGACATTTCGTGTGTGTCTGCGTTTCTATGATGATAATTTAAAATTAAAATTGTTGACACAACGGATGAGGCAACCATAAACATGATGCAGTTAAAATATGTGCCTGTGAATAGACCAAGAAGTTAATTTTGATTGGATTTGCAGAATCCACTTGCAAACTGATTAGTCATATATTTTAATAGTCGTAGTTTGAATTTAAAGCCCCACCTAGTCCCGATGGTATCACTTACCTAAAAGTGGAACAGCGTCCGACGTGGCTGGCATTGTTTCAGCTACCATGTTTAAAAATACAGTCAACGATAATAAAATTGTTACACCTGGTTGGTCATGGTCCGTACGGATAGTCCCGTAATCCGAAGAATAAACATGGAATTGAAAAATAAAGGAAGTGGGAAAAAATGGGGCAATTAATCCTCGGATTTTCCACCGAAAGCCTTGTTCTATCCGACGTTCAGCGACGGTATGAATCTGATTGGATCGGAAAGAAGAAGGTTATAATCGGCCAATTATTGCCAGGTTCTTTCAGTTATCGTCAACCGAACCGAGCAGTGAAAAGGTCGTATTCTACTATGGAATCAGAACAAAAGAATAACAGGTGAAAAAAAAAACAGACGAATGCAGAATCATGTCGACAGCCGGTTCGAATCAGCTGCCAATGGCAATCAAACACGGCCTAATAGCTTAGATCAATAACAATCAAACAAGAATCCAACAGTCGGCTCGAAGCACCACCACCCGCGCACAGACGGCAGGACGGTGGCTTCGAGACGATTCGGATCGGGGTTTCCGGTTTTTGGAACCCGGCTTTCGAACCTAATGATAACTTCTCTCCGGAATCCGGCGGTAGTGTGAAACCGAGCAGTGCCATCGACGCAATCAGCACGCACGGGACGATCAAATTGAAAAAATAGTACAACGTCCGCCGCCGGATGATGATGGCGAATGTGATATCGATGTAAGGCTCCGGACAGCAGTTGTAGTAGATTTCGTTACGCTTCCCGGGGACACCTGGTGGAAGAGATAAAACAAATTAATTATAATTATGTTCGTTTCAGTGCGCCGCCGTTTCGCTTTTTGGTCGGTAAACAGATTTGTGATTTCGAGAATTGAAGCTGTGTCGAAGTGCAGTTTTAGCGTATTTTCTCCAAATATACTAGTATCGAACAGCGATTTTTTAACTAGGTCTAACCAGTGCAAACAGAACATGTTTCATCAAAAAAAATTAAATTTTCGGAATAATGTACGTTGGTAAATCTATCACCACTAATGATGACCGATTATTGTTCGATCAGTCGTATAATCTATCCACAGTTTCGATTATAAATCGATTATCTCTGGCCATGCAATCGAATCTTCCGATTGAATTCTCTTGTTTTACATCGCGTAAACGGAACAAAAATTTAATAATGCTCGTCCTAGAAATCTTCTTGTTATCTAACCTCAAATTAAATTTCCCTCTCAACTGAACGATATCCATTAGAATCTAAGATTGTGATATTTCCGAGAAAATCATATAAGTTTCATTGGTAATGGTGTATTTCATTGAAAAACCGAGTAGTTTCCGAGAGGCGAATCCACGTCAGCAGAATCAGATATTCGGAAAAAAGCGAGTGAGTAATGTCGGAGACATAACCGGGCGATTCCGTTTGAGTTCGAAGGTCAATTTTTTACCTTTCTCATATATGCAAAAATGCGCACTCAATTTTCTTGAAAATTTCTTTACCGATTTTCACAAACTAATAAGCAAATAAAAGGTCTTAAAATTCTTTTAAAACTCCCCGAAAAATTGATCCTGGTCCGACTTCCGGTTCCGGTATTACAGTGCGATTAGTGAAAATTTTCAATTTCATGTGTATTTTTTCACAAGCGATGGCAAAATAAGGTGCACATTTTTATAAAACTTACTGTTAAATTAATCTAAATGGCAGATCTTGTTAGTTATTGACTATATAAAACTACTTTGGGACTACTAGTCTCCGGTTTCCGCTTCCGGAAGATTTCAAAAACTCCCGTCGATGTCTCAGCAACGATTAAGCCGATTTTCACAAATCATGATTCAAAATAAATCTCTCATTGTCTTTAACCATACTGTGTAATTTCATCCTGATCCGACATCCGGCTTCAAAATTATAAGGTGATGAGTATCAAAACTTTCAAATCATCATTCAAAATGACGGTGCAAAACTAGTACGCGACGGTACGTGTGGCTTTGCTCCGTTCGAAGCGTGCTTTGTTCAATTTCGTATAGCGTGCAGGGTTGCCACATTAACACTCCTAATACCAAGCCTAAAAAAGTTACGCGAAGCACCAAGCCTCAAAAAAAGTTGGAACGGTAACTTTGAGCTACCATAGCTCAGTTGTTACTTGACCAATTTCGATAAATTTTTCACCCTCGAATTTTGTGAAGTTTGTAGATTATTTTAACTATATCATTATTGGCAATCTTTTGGGAAAAACTAATGAAAATCAGATTTTTCCCGTTCCAAGTTTTTTTTCGAGCTCAAAACGTGCCCTATCTGCATTCATGCGGCACCTGCATCGCGAATCGGATATTGAGAACTTCAACTTTACCGAGTCATAACTTTGTTGTTAGTCAACCGATCTTCAAAATTTGTTCACCATTGGAAAGGTAATACTTCCAGAAATAAAATGCAAAAAACCACAAATAGGGTTATCTACCCAAAGTTATAATGAAAACTGTAGATAGATGACCTAAGAAAAGATGAGACTTTTTACTATGATCGTAAATATCTCGAAATTCAAAGTGATGACCTATATATTTTTATACATCATTCGATTGCTAGTGATACCAGCTACAATATTCGCTCAATTACCATTCCTACACAATCAGAAGAAAACATTGAGAAATCGATGAATTTATAAATATATATGAATTTTTCATTTTTTTTCACATGTTTGTATATAACTCAAAAATTAAAGCGATGACATGTACATTTTTTTGATTCAAAATATTGAAATCATTACCAGAACGATGTATTGATGATCAAAATTACATATCCGTTCAAAGAATCTCAAGAAATTTGGTACAAATACAGAGAATTTGTGTTATTGGGAAAATTTTGCCAAACAACATGAAATCAAAACTTTTAAAATCAAAATTTTATGACATATATTTTTTTATTATTTTAGTTGGAAATTTAATATAAACAAAATTTACAAAAAAAAACTTGGATTTCACTGAAAATTTTAAAATTTTTAGTAAATAACCTAAAACTCGTAAAATATTTTGTATTGGACAAACGATCTAAACAATTTTTATGCACAACACAAACGCATTTGATACCTACTAAAATTCTGGTTTTGTTGTAGGTTTGCCGTAGAATCTCAAAAAATAGATAAAAGATCGGAAATTTTAAAATTTCCGAGTTAAATTGCATTGCACAGTGGTCCGGATCCACAATTTAGGGGGCTTTGTGGCTTAACCATATACTTTAGAGCTATGATGTCTTCAAAACAAATGATCAGTGAAGATAAACCATATGTCGATGTACATGGTATTAGGGTGGCTCTTATTATATTGGTGATCCGAAACTTACTTTCCGGATGTATTGAGATAGAGGACTGCATTTTTCGGCAAAACTGTAGATAAACTTATATCGAGCAGCTTTGCTGAGGACATCATAGTAGTACCTGCAACGGTTTTAGTGTTACAGCTATTTTTAAAGAGCAACTTAGGGTGTTCCTCAAAAAATCAGATTTTTTGCTCTAGCATTTATATTTTTCTCTTTTCGTATAGGTATCTTTGAACATCTTTTAGAGTTTGTTAAAACTGGCGTGTTCAGGTAGCGTTTTCTGAACCGAAGTTATGAGCAAAACTAGTTCAAAAACAGGTTATTTTTAAACTGCTATATCTAACATTGAGGAAAACGAAAAAAATCCGTTTCTTGTATTTGACAAAAAATATTTTCGAGCATGTTTATAAAAAAAGGCGGAGGAGATATTTTTTAAAATTTTTTTAAATTATGTTCATACATTGGATTTTTTCATAGAAAAATATTCGTATCAGTCATTTATTAGCTATATAAGGTATTTTTGTCTTCTAAAGTGTCAAATTAATTCAAGTGCATATTCGGGAAGAAATCGTTCTGCATTCTTCGGGGAATGCAGAATGGTGTCGCTTTTGTAAAATCTCTAACGCCTCTCGGTGGTTGGAGGATCAACCGTGCATTTTGGCACCTGCAGATCGTTCAGCATCCTTTCGGGGATGCAGGACGACTTATTTCTTTATGTTTTGTGCTGTTTTCCCACCTCACCCAATTCTCAATTCCCTTCCATGTTCCTTTTATCCTTCCCTTCCCATCAGGAAGTCGATGAGAAGCTACGCAAGGCACGAATCTCCAAATAACTAGGGCCACTTGAGCCAATTAGTTCTGATAACATAGGTGCAGGGTTTCATTCAGTAAAAAGCATTCAAACGAAGAGGTTGTTTTTCGAGACGAAGACAACTGTAAGCTGCGAATAGATTGGTTGGTAGGTGCTAATCGCAAAGGCAATATTTGGGGCGATTCCAGTTTCATAAGTGCCTGAAATAGTGGAACTCACTTCACTGAGAAATATGGCCTAACCGATTTGAGAACTGTTTCAATTTGTAGGTTGCACTAGTTCATGCACTAGCTTTCATGTTTTTCAAAAATCAAACAAAACTGTTTGTAGAATACATTTTTATATGAGAATAAGAGAGATATGAGAAAGGCACCATTACACAACTAGGTGGATAAAAACAAGTTTTACTTAATTTCGTATGATTTTTGTGCTAAATTCAGAATTCTACTTTTTCTAAATTGTTTACTAATAGAAAATCCAAATAATTTTCGAATTCTATACATTCCGAAATAATTCTAAGTTTGTGATATTTAAATTCTAATATTCTATCGATTATAATTGATGTCGTTTAGGATAGCGGAAAATTTAAGATATATTTTTTTGTTCTCAATTGCTAGTAAAACAAAAATCAAGCAATTTTTTTTTTAATTTTAGTTGGTTTCTTTGGTCATGGGTTAATATATGGAATTCGTATAAATATACGTTCTATTTCTTTTTGTACAAAGCCATTGAAATAATTTAAAATTTTCGTGTTGTCACAAAATTTATTTTATTAATAGAAACAAATTCTACGTCTCTTTGAAACAGATAAAATCAAAACGGATTCCAATATTTTCACTTTGATTTGCAGAAACGTTATACGCAATATATATCCGAAATTTTGAAATTTCCGATCTTCTACCGATTTTCTGAGATTTTACGGAAAACCTAAAACAAAAAAACCTAATTTTAGTAGTTAACAATTCCGTTTGGGTTGTGCATAAAAATTGTTTAGATCTTTTGTCCAATACAAAAACATTATTATTTTTAGAGTTTAGGTATATTTACCAAAATTTTTAAGATTTTCAGTGAAATCCAAGTTTCAGTTTTTTTTTGTAAATTTTGTTTATATTAAATTTCCAACTAAAATAATAAAAAAATATATGTCATAAAATTTCAAAGTTTTGATTTGTTTTTTTTTTTGGCAAAATTTTCCCAATAATAGAAATTCTCTGTATTTGTACCAAATTTCTTGAGATTCTTTGAACGGATATATAATTTTGATCATCAATACATTGTTTCTGGTAATGATTCCAATATTCTGAATCAAAAAAATGTACATGTCATCGCTTTAATTTTTGAGTTATATACAAACATGTGAAAAAAATTGAAAAATTCATATATATTTATAAATTTATCGATTGTTTAATGTTTTCTTTTGATTGTGCAGGAAAGGTAGTTGAGCGAAAATTGTAGCTGGTATCACTAGCAATCGAATGATGTATAAAAATGTATAGGTCATCGCTTTGAATTTCGAGATATTTACGATCATAGTAAAAAGTCTCATCTTTTCTTAGGTCATCTATCTACAGTTTTCATTATAACTTTGGGTAGACAACCCTGTTTTTAGTTTTTTCAGTGCATTTCATTTTTGGAAGTAGTACCTTTCCAATGGTGAACAAATTTTGAAGATCGGTTGACTAACAACAAAGTTATGACTCGGTAAAGTTGAAGTATTCAATATTTTCTATGCGACGATTATGCCAAAGGAAAGAAAATTGGAAAGCAGATAGGGCATATTGGGCGCGTGGAAAAACTTGGAACGGGAAAAATCAAATTTTCATTGGTTTTCCTTTACCAATCATCTGCTACAAAGTTTTGGAATCAATCTACGAACTTCACAAAATTCGAGGGTGTAAAATTTATTGAGATTCGTTGAAAAACAGCTGAGCTATGACAGCTCAAAGTTACCGTTCCAACTTTTTTTGAGGCTTGGTATTTGGAATGTTAAAAATTGATATTTTTCAGGTGAAAAAAAGGTAAATTTCTGATTCTTTTATTCTATTTGTATCTATTTGTTAGTGTTATTACAAGATCATTTTATAAAAGTACACTTATTACCTTTCTCATATAGAAAGTTTATGCAATCACTTGAAAAATTGACTAGTGCAAATTGGCCCAGTGGGCTAAGTGCTCTATATCATTCGACACAGTTAATCGAGCTGAGCAATGTATTTTTCTGTGCCTTAAAAATTAATATGTGTGACTATGTGTCGAATAATGTCACTCATAAAATAAAAAATCTTGTAGTCCCATAGGTTGCTATTGAATTTCACACCGTTATTTAGAGCGACGGTGCAAAAAATGGTGAAATTCGTCTAGATTTGGCTTCAAACTGATTCAATTTGTAAGATATATTAGTCTTACTAAACGAACCGACTTCGGCTATACCGGTTCCCAGTGCTCGATTCCAGAAGCACCGAAAATAGCGAAACTCATTCAATTTTCTCAGAGAAGATTTGATCTATTTCCATAAACTTAGGTTCAAATAAAAGTTTCTATAGTCTCATAGGTTGCTGTTAAATTTCATCCGAATCCGACATCTGGTTCCAGAACTATAGGGTAAAGTATGTTTAATCATTTAGTGCGACGATGCAAAATGAAGAAAAATTCTTATTAACTTGACATAACTGTTAACAAATTGAAAAGGTTATGTTAATTTATACACAAAAAAAAGTTTCTTATTTGATTCAAGATTGAAAAAAAAATTCTTTACAGAATCTTCTAGTGATATTTTTGAAAATATGTATAAGTAATATGAGAAAGGCTTTTTTGTAGTTTTCAATTTTGCTCAAATTCAGCAAATCTTCATTACCAATAGGATCAGTTCACATTATATTTTGTTGTTCTGGCACCAGTCTTACTTTTGAAAAGGGCCTAACCGAAATTCCTTGAAACGTATCAAGAACCAATTGGTTTGATTGACATGATTTCTTCGGTTTTTTGGGTAATATTGAGATTGTATACACTATGCAAAACACGTTTCTTTAACGCAATATTATCGTGTTTTTGTCATATTTGGACGAATTGTTGTTGTCAACCGATTATGTTTACAGCACTGCAGATAAAGACATAGAAATGATGGTCAAAATGCAACAGTCTTTAAGAGAAGGATACTTTTTTGAAAATTGTTGAAAATAGTGTTACGGAAATACGTAAAAGTACACATAAAAAACCTGTTTTAATCCACCTAGTGGTGTAATAGTGCCTTTCTCATCAACATTTCACAAGAAACCGATCCAAGCTTCATATTGGACATTTTGAATAACTGTTTGCGGAACCGGAATCGGGAGACTGTCGAAGTTGCAGTAAATTTTTAAGGCCATTAAATAGCCAGGTCAACAGATTCGAATAGTTTTGCTATCTGTTTCGAAAATTTCGTACATTTTTCAAAGTTAGACATTTTTTAGTTTTCATTATCCTATCTTTAATTCAGCACCGGAAGTCAAATCCGGAATAATAGGATCAGAAGCCATCGCTGAGAAAAGTTTGTGACCATTATTTCAAGTGCTTTCGGAACGAAATTATGAATTCAGTTGGAATGGTTAAAACCTAGAATGATTAATAAAATACATTAGCTTTGAACACATTACTAATTTTGAAGAAGAATCTATACCTCCTAGATTAATCAGATCGTTTTCTTTTGTTTACTGGTTAAGATATGTGCAAAAATATTTATTATCATTTAGATAACTCGTTCTGCTCACACCTTTGTAGGGGTATGAGGTGGGACCATCATCATCATCATTGCAAAACCGAAAATAATAAAATTGCCCTGTCTGTGCGGCCTCGACTCTTACTTCTAAATTTTCCTTCCCGTCATTTTGCCAACTAAACTATTATGCATCAGAAACACCATGCAGAAATCAACGAATGATATCAATGAAATAAAAAAACAGTCCTTTGCCGATTTCCAAAGTATCCCATGGTCCTTTTCAGGGTCCCAAATATAACTCGAAGAACTTATATTGAAAATTCAATATATCAGCTGCAGTAATTTGAGTAGTATTATGCCATCGAATTTTTATTAAGATCGAACGCATGCATGTTAATTTCGCTGCTATGCTTCTGACATTACTCACTCTTAATTTTTTATTAATCCTATCGTAACGTTCAACGCTTGAAGATTTGAAGAATTGAGTATTTCTCAGCGCAAAATTTGTTTTAGTGTTTATTTGTATGAAAAATTTGCATTACACTTCCAAATTTAATGTGTTTGAAAAGTATTTAAATTTCATAATATTCTCTGTAGTCAGTCTGTAGTATCTGTGTCCGTAAAAATGCACGAATTATGTATGTCCGTAAAAAACTTGTTTAAATATGTTATTTTTTGAATAATAGTTATATGTATCCAAATATCATTTTTTTAGAGGAAGTTACGATAAAAACTGACCAACTTAAACTTGATGTATTTTTGTAATCCAACATTAAACGAAATTGCCTACTATCAGATTTAAACATTTGCTATTGTTCACCAAAATTTTGCTTGCTGGTGAGCACTATAATTACATGAAGAAGAATTACCTGCTCTTCCATTGAAATAAGCAAATTAGTACTGTCTTTTTTTCGTATTTCGTTTTAGTGTAAAAATGTCGATTTCGAAGGTGTTTCTTCATAAATGATGATATAAAGGGATGCAATTTTCTTAAAAATAGTTCATAAATTTTTCCAGTTTGTAGATCTTGTTAGCAGATGATGAAATAATCTCACTTCAGCTATATCGGACTACAGTTTTAGAATTTGGAAGCTACGCGAGTTTCCGAAGTTATGCGGCTTTTTTGGCAGATGTTCGAAGCTACGCGTTTTTTTACTCGATTTTTCAAAGATATGCAGTTTTCTTGTTTAGTTTTAGAAATGCATGTTTTTAAGTCAATTCTCTGACGAAAATTTTCAAGTTTTGTTGAACAAATATTTTTTGAGATTATATCAAATCTCGACGTTTCATATATTTCTACGACATTTGGCATACAAAAAAATTTGATTTCGGAAATCTCAAATCCCAAATTCGATTTTAATAAACCAATTTTTGTCGAAATAGCACCATTTATACATTTTTGAAGATATTTGGGCTGAAAAAATTTTTCAGAGTACGTTCAGAATTCCATCCTGATTTCGAACCGTCGTTCAAAATGACGATACGAAAAACGTAGAAATTCATCTGACAGTGTTAAATACTATTCCAATTAGTAGGCCTGTGCTGTTGATGCAAATCGAATCGAAATTGCTGTCCTTAGTTTTCGTTTCCGGAAGTACCGGAAATAGTAAACTTCTTCAGATATAGCTGAGCCGATTTTTATAAACTAAGGTTTATATCACAGGTATCACAATTTCGTAAGGATTTTCTGAGTTTTATCGTAATCCGACTTCCGGTTCCGGAATTTAAAGATGATGAGTGCGTACACTTCCAAACCGTAATTTTGTGCGACGATTTTAAAAATATTAAAAAGCTTCTAAATTGTGTTCGAAGCTAATGTGAACTAATTTTGTCTCATCAGTTTTCCAAATTGTTTTCACCTTAGTAGCTGAAGTCCCGGGTTGGCGGTTCAATGCATAGGGCACTGGTCTTACAAAACCAGTTGTGGTATGTTCGAGTCCCGACCTGGAAGGATTCGCAGTGTCAGTAGAATTCCACTACAGAAATGTAATACCAAGGCTTTGGCTTTTTAGTAGCTGAAAAGTTAGACTAAGTTCAAGACGGCTTCCCGCCTACAAATCTATTGTACTATTGTTGATATCATTTCTCCGATATTTAACAATATGCAGTGTTTTTCCTCGAATACAGAGAATCTGCAACTAAATGTGAATGTAATGTTGCCCCACGGCTGAACTGTGCTCATTTCGGATTGATATAATGCTGATGCATTTGTCGTCTATTGGAATGGGAACTATCAACGGCCGCAAGAAGCAACAAACAAGATTGTGTGTCAGAGTTGCATATTGCGGTGGAATAAAATATCGTAAAGCTCTTTGAAGTTTATTTCTGGCCCTAAAAAGGGCCGCTTTGTTGAATTTCTCCCAAAAAATACACTGTCCGAAGGATACAATCTTCGTAACGCTTATCGATCTTGTCATGTTGGCAAGCTTGCCATGACACTGAAAAAGAACCGAGTTGCCCGAAACACGAACTCAGAGGTGAGAGAGAGAGAAGATGTTTTGATGCAAAAAGCATTACAAATTGTTAGTATCGGTGTCTGTAAGTATTTTGTGGCATTAGTGGCGAAATAGCAAAGAATTTTTTTTAATGTTGTGGAGTAAAATGGAATTTATTTTCTTTCAAAGCGCTATAATATTTTTTTGGTTACTTATCAGCTACTACTACTCTGTGAATTAGGTGTACAATTTTGCTTCCGCCTTTTTTTCTTTCTAAAATTTAAAGCTTTATTGCGAAAAAGTGGTTACAGATGTATTATTCAAAGTATTGTCCGTCACTAGCGACAACTTTCCCCCATCTTTTCAGATATTTTCGGATCCCGGCTCGAAAAAAGGAGTCCTCTTTTGACGCTATCCATGAAACAATCCATTTTTCCAACTTTTCGAAGGATTGAAAATGTTGATCTGCCAGGCCGTGTGCCATCGAACGGAATAAGTGGTAGTCAGAAGAGGGGGCGACATCTGGGGAATACGGCGGGTGGGGCAAGACTTCCCATTTCAGCGTTTCCAGGTACTTTTTGACCACTTTTGCGACGTGAGGCCGAGCATTGTCCTGTTGGAGGATGACTTTGCCATGTCGCTCTTGATACTGTGGCCGCTTTTCTTTTAGCGCGCGACTAAGGCGCATCAGTTGCGTTCGGTAGCGATCTCCTGTGATGGTTTCATCCGGTTTTAAGAGCTCGTAGTAAATTGTTATTCATCTTTGAAGGTTTTTTCTCTTCCACCATTATGTTTGTCTTCGACATCGAAATCACCATTTTTAAAACGTTGAAACCACTCCCGACACGTTCTTTTACTCAGAGCAGCATCATCGTAAGTTTTTGAAAGCATTCGATGCACTTCAGTTGCATTTTTTTTTCGAATTGTAACAGAAAAGTAAAACTTCCCGCAAATGGCGAGAATTGGGCACATAAACAGACATTTTCGAGCGTATGACAAAGTCATCCTCCAACACGACAATGCTCGACCATCACGTCGCAAAAGTGTTCAAAAAGTACCTGGAAACGCTGAAATGGGAAGTCTTGCCCCACCCGCCGTATTCCCCAGATGTCGCCCCCTCTTCTGACTACCACTTATTCCGTTCGATGGCACACGGCCTGGCAGATCAACATTTTCAATCCTTCGAAAAGTTGGAAAAATGGATAGCGTCAAAAGAGGACTCCTTTTTTCGACCCGGGATCCGAAAATTGCCAGAAAGATGGGAGAAAGTTATCGCTAGCGACGGACAATTCTTTGAATAATACATCTGTAAGCACTTTTTCGCAATAAAGCTTTTAATTTCGAAATAAACGGCGAAAGCAAATTTGTACACCTGATAGTTGTAAAATTTCGTATCAAAAGCTCAATAGAAAATCAATTTTGAATCGAATTGTTACTGGCAATGGCAAATGGATTTATTTTAAGACTTCTTAAAGGCAAAAATCATGAGTTAATCAACATCGGCTGCAAAACCAGATCGATTCGGTAAGAAAACAATGCGCTGAATTTGGTGGGATCAGGAAAGTGTGGCTTGTCATCAACTTCTAAAACCTAGTGAAACCGTTAATACTACGAGTCAACAATTGAATTGATCTAAAAAGGATCAGGGTGGGCCAGAAGACACAGCAAAGTAATTTTGTAACACTACAATACACTTGCACGCAAAGCAAAGTCTCTTCCGGTTACCATTTTTATTCATCGATGAGCCATTCGATTAGCTAAGCAGCACTTTGATTCCCACGAAGAAATCGAAAATTGGGTGTCGAAATAATTCTACAGATATAATGCAATAAATTTACTAATAGTTATCATTTACGTTTTGGTACCTCATGGGTACCGGTTTGTGCTAGAGTGCACATGACTATTTTTAATTGTTTTATGTTTCGCATTTTACTCATCTTATCTGATCATGCCTAGCGGATTATGTTGATCCGCGATATGGCATTAGCAGGCCGACATAATCCGCTAATGCACTGATGAGCTAAATGCGAAACATAAGACAATTACTCATAGTTACTTTCCTCTTAAAAGTACCCCTTTTTAACATTTAGACAGGATGTGCTGTACATAGGCCACATAGCCATTTGTATTCATTTCATGTTTCGCCTTTAAATTGTCAGTGCGTAACAGTTTATGCTGAGTTCGTTTTACTCTCAGAAGTGACATTGACGAATCGTCACTTCTGAGTGATGCAGAGTCAAAAACGAAACACAAAGTAAACAAATAATTGGGCAAATGTAAAACGACAATGGAAGTTTCGTGAAGCGACTCAGGATGCTCAAGAGATGACCGCAGAAGTTATCGAATAAAATATCCAAAAGATAATGCGAGGAATTTTAAAAAAAAGGTCATCATTTTATCATAACATAAAAGAAACACCAAATGCAAAAATAGCTCATATTTCTTTCTGGAAATGCAAGTCTTTCATTTTGTCTGCGCAACTGTTTTATTCAATCAAAAACATCTCAAAATGAAGTTGATTACTCACTTCAAGATATAAAATGAATCGAGCTCGAATATAACTCGTAATTAACTTGTTGCACTAAAAATTTGATTTAATGTGGAAACTAAATCACTGATTGATTATTTGCTGATTGAAAAATTTCACCCTTATTTGGTTCGACTGGGCAGGTGTGTGTCTTCGATTAAAAAGTAAATAACAGAAGGCTAACAAAAGACCATCTTTGCACTAAGATGAACATTTTTTTTGTTGCTTTTCCACGCCCGATTATCCTTCATTCATGGGTTCTCCCGAAACGTCATTGACTCATTTTCTAACCCATAAAACATCTCCCGTTGCGGACGGAAGCCATTTTTAATTTAATTAATTTCAATACAAACAACGGAGAGGTTTTCACTGATTGCTGCCCTAGACAGAGCACGATATTGAAAGGGTTGGCAAAATGTAAGTTTTCCTACATCCAAACGCTGATGTGGCGTGAGAATGGGGAAACATCATAAGCAGAGATAGAGGCCGGTTATGACGAGACACTTTTTCACCTTCGTCATTGGAATTCTCCGGTGCCTGTGAAGGTCGTTCCAGAAAACGAAGGAAGATAAATTCAATAAAAACGGCTGCTTGCCAAAAACGAACGAGATGAAATTACGATGATGGAGCAGAAAACCGCATGTTTTTCAGTTGATTGAAATGATATTAGTCAGCTAGCCGAGACCTGGTGGGGGGAATGTTTGTCACAACGAGTTTAGCTGGCTAGAAAAAAGAGGCTGGTCGCGACCAGACGGGTTCCGAATCATTCAGCTTACAAATCGAATCTGAAAATAAAAGTCACGTAAAATTCGGGCTGTGGTTGAAAATCTCCTTCAAGTTTTATTACACATCCTACATATATGACCCAGATCTGCCACAAGCGACTAACTTTTATGGGCGGAAGTAAAATTTCAATTGGAATTGAAATGGTCGAACACCGCCCGAATGGTGTTTGACTGCTGCCTGTTTTCAGAAAACAAGCAAGAGATTGGTCAGAACTCTTTCACTGAGTTCAGACGCCAATTTCCAATGGTCTTGGTTAGTTTTCGTTTGTGAATGTAAACTAAAATATACTAACCTGATGATGATTTAACTTGACCAACTGTACATTCGATCAGGATTGGAACGTAACCATCGAGCTTTTATCAGCAACTAGGGTGTTTCCGGTCAATGAACGATTAACTCAATCAATCAAGCATGAATAATTTTGAAAGATGCTGAACCTCTCCCCATCGGTCGAAAGAACAACTCGGATCACTCTCAGCACTAATTTCAGCTGACCTCTTCTCAGCTCGATGCTAAGGATTAACCACAAATCAATTACACATCGTGCTACGAGCATCCTTCAGCATGAAACGACGCTCTCCTCGTGCTCCCCAAAGGGTAACAAAGCAGCAATTCGGAGGAACGGGACTGGCAACCATTAACCTTCTCACTATATTGGAACCGGGCAATTGCCAGCACAGCAACGATTTAGCTAATGGGTGAACATGTAAAATTCATCCACCCGATGGATGGGCGCATGCCGTTCTGGAAACCGGTCCCAAGGCGCAGGTACTCCAGCAGAAGCGAGGACACCACCGCTTTCGAAAGGATTCCATCCGGTGAAATAGATAGAAGGGAAATGGATAGACGGAGAGCGATTTAAAATCATTTTATTATTATCACTTTAATCGTTTCTTCTAATCGCTTCTTCCTTCTATTACTGAAGCTTCGGAAAAACCTCCGGTCCGGTCCGGCCCGTCAACTGTTAAGAGATATCGAACATGCGGATAAGCCCGACCACAAACGCAGACATACGAACACAGAAATTGGTTGTTTGTGGGTCAGATTTCCCCGCTTCTAATTTGGCCAAGGGAACCCAACCAAAGTTTATCGTACTATCTAATAGTTAGTGAAATTTATGACTGAAGCGACAGAACAGAACAAGGGTAATCCCAAAACTGGTTTATTTGCGTCTACTTCGGTGTCGGGTTCCTACCAGGGGTGTGAGAATAACATAAGGAAAGCTCCACTCGAACATGGTCTCGGCGAGCTCGCCGGTCCCAAATTACTTAACACGGAATGGTGGGACTACGGTCGACACTATTGTATGTTGGTACACAGTTAAAAAACCTACCGTGCTTACCAGATGTACTCGGTTATAGTAAGTTTATTGGACGAAACACGCAACGGCCAGTATTAAAGTGTGATAAGCTACAATGGTTAGGCTGGGAATATGACTGTTGATTTTCTTTTTTTCCTCTTTTAGCCAGTCACAATTAATACAAACGTGCGTCCAGAAAAAAAATTAATTACAATGTATTTATTTGTTTAGTCGTCAAACTATAATAGACCAATACATTACATTGATTAAATTATTTAATACATGTGATATTTTCTACAATAAATATAACGCACAGCATCTACATCGTATTGAATCAAAATATTGTTTGTGCTGAGTTTTTAGCTTTAAAAATGTCTTACTCTTCACTATATGTGGCCGGGTATCTTCTAAAAATTAGAAAACAAACCGCGTTAGATTTTTTGTCACAATTTTAAACGCTAAAAACTCAGTGATCTGGGGATAGATTTGTATAATTTAACTACCAATAAATTCGGAAACATTTAACCTAAACAGGCATGTCAACGTCGTTTCACTATTTCAATAGAATATTATTGAAAAACTTATCAGAATCGACCTGTTTTCACTAACCAATCACAGAAGGGCAAATGATGTCATCCTACTGATTTTTCCTGCACGGCCGACGGTTTCGCTCGTTGGTCTGCTTCTAGAATTTCATATAGTAGCAAATCTGCTTCGTTCAGTATAGGGAGGGTTTATGTCATGCAAGAAATAGTATCGCTCCTTTCTGCATCACATAAACGTTCGCAAAAAAAATCTATAAATATATGCAGTGTTGGTGATTGCCGAAAATTTGACAGAAGCTGCTATATTGCTACATATATTGTATACAACATTTTCAATCCGGTAGAAGATGCTACAAGAACTCGAGTCTCTCAATGCATGAACCGTGAGAGAATTTTGCTACATTTCTTTGCTCCACTTCATACTCTGAGTATTTCACGCCCTTAAAAAAAATTTACAGTCTGATAATGATCGTTGCTGTCTGGAATTTCCCAAGAGAGAATCGCAAGTTGACAATTATCGCAGAAAATCGAATCGATGATTCAACTTGATGATTCTCATACTAGGTTGCAATATTTCAAAACCCTTGTGTGGAGCATTCACAGACATTTTCATAGACACAACTTATACAAAGGTTATATGCACATAGTTAGAATAAGCGGCAATAGTTGAATGATTCTGTCGCAATTATCAACTGCCTGTGTAGAATCGGATCGCGAAACGAGAATAAGCGACCGTTTGTTGCTTTAGAGAGGATCCCCACAGCAGCGTGCTAAACTTTGATTCTCAGAAATGTCATCGAGAGAAATTCGCTCTCGCACTGGTGTCGATTCTATGTTAAATGAGCCATGCCAGGTTTTTGTTGTTGCGATGATTTCCGTTTCTCTTTGATGGCACTGATTCAATCGTTGAAGAGTTGCCAGTGAACGTTCTGTGATACGATAAAAGCCATTCTTGAATATATGCCAACTTACAATTTTAACTTTAAGCGACAGCCAGCCGCCAATGAAAAAGGTAGCTTTTCGCTAGCTATATGTTTGCTTTTTGTGATAGGTCATTTTTTCCATCTGTTGCACACCGCTTGAGTGTATTGAATGTGCTTGAGTGTATTGAATGTCTTGATTCTACCGAAACTAGTAGACCAACTCAGGACTTTCGGCGATAAATTTGAAATTTGAACCTAACTTGAAGCGCTTGTGTATCGAAAATTGGTTGATGGATTTGACACATTTAACTCCTATCCATACCTCCCCGCGGTGCCGGCTGGAATACGAGTAACCATAAGAAAAATCGGGTAACCAACCCCGGTGGGACCTTGGTCGTATGCTGACAGGGAAGGTAGGGAGGGGGGGGGGGGCTTTGCTTTCTCTTTACAGAGAGCAAGCCTACCCGAGCGTCTGTTCCCCATGTTAGGAGCGGCTGATTACCGTCCTTGTTTGTATATATCGACTGTTTTGGAGTTTTATCGGAAAAATGCGGCTTTCTCAGTCAAATGGATATAGGCAAACGATTTGTTTATAAAATTGCCCGACGTTTCGGCCGTTTTTGATGGCCTTTTTCAAGGGAAACTAAAAATATGCTTTTATTATACAACATTGAATGGACTTTTATGGTATATGGATTATTCTTACGGTACGTTGTGAACTCACTTTGGTCTAATCGTTATTGTCAGTCTCGTTGATTTCCAACGGTGGGATGTATGTTGTCTATTTACGGTAACATATATAAAATAAACTAAGTTCTTTGAAGAACTTTTCATCGGATAGCACTATTGCCACAGAGTTTGGTGTATGCAGTGAATCTGACAATTATTAGTTTATTGGTTTGTGGGTACAATTACGTGGTGGGCATGATTGATGTCTCCAATTCGGCTGTTTTTGTGCTTTTCTTTCTTCCACACTTCGATGCCTTGATGGTGTGAAGAATGCCGGCGTAAATTGTATTGAGACCATCTACGTCAGTGCGATGGTTAACGTTGTTGTTCGTATTGGTGATGTGACACATTTCTAAAATCGGTAGAGCGGTGGAGCGATACGTTCGGTCTATGATTTTAACACTCTTGAGATCAATGGTATGATTATGAGTGGCCATATGTTTAATGAGCGCAGTTTTTTTTCACCTAGAGCGATCATCCGTTCGTCGGTGTTGACTGCACCATCACTTTTTAGTTTATCGTACTGATTGATATTTGATTTGTGACCGTATAATCTTGTTTTTAGATGATTACGAGTCATGCCGATGTAATTCATCTTGCAGTTTTCGCATGGAAGACTATATATAACATTAAACTGTGATAGCAGATCAATTGGTTGTTTTATATTTGTTAAAATTCTGGCTATCGTGTTGATAGGTTTAGTTGAAATTGTAATGTTATCATAATCAGTTTTGAGGGTGTTAATTATGGCTGGTGAGAGTGATGTTATGTATGGAAGTGATCTGTATATCGGTGGGTCGATGCGTATGGTAATTTGGTCTGTGCTATTGGTTGTAATTGAATTTTGCTCGGTACTATTTGGTGAGTTCCTCGCCGTTGCACAGTGGTTCAAAAGCGCAATTTCACGCTCTTAATTGATAACTCATAGGATCGTGGTTTTTGAGGTACAGTATCTTTAGAAAAGGCAAATTTTATTTATGTAATTAATCCCCCTACAAGTGAGATAAAAATTTTGTTTTAGCTCAGGGCCAACATAGGGGCTAAGTTACTTCGACAAAGTTGTGCAGAAAGTTATTTCAAACAAGTTTGCTGAAGGTACTATTCCCGTAACTTGAGTTTAATTCAAGATATAATGTATTTTCTGAAAAGGGTTTCCAAAAACCAGTGTTTGTAAGAAAACATATATATTTTCAATGTATATGAGTTTTTCATGTTATACAAAGTTTTTCGTCTTTAAAAACTATACAACTTTCTCGAACATACTATGCTGCTATCTTTTCAGTTTAATGAAATATAGCAATTTTTCATGTTTTTTTAAATAAAATTCTAACTTGTCTATTATCAAAAGGCGCAGGAAGGTGCAGATGAGACTACTTACATATTAAACTACTTCAAAAGAGCTTTCATACCGTGGTTGAATTACTCGTCTGCGATCGTCTGCAGGCGAGATATGTTCTTTTCAAATATCCTTGTCCTTGACATTTGCAATGATAAAGTTTATTGTATATCAGATCAGAGTTCAGTATATATTCGTTACCATGGAAACTCTCACAATAAAAAGTTTTTATGGACATCGAAGTCTACAAATAGAGAAGTTTAATAATAATTACAAACGGTTTTTTGAAAGTAACTGTCCGATGTTTTTTAAAAGTGAGATGAGAAGCCACGACTTTGAAAATGGCTATTATCATGTCGAATTACGTTATGTCTTTTTTTGATAAGTTTTTTTCTATAGAAAAGCTCTGCGGATAAATATCCTCTATTCATCAATTAAAATGGAGATCGATAAACGCTTGCTATATTGTACTGTTCATAATGATTAAAAAGTTTCATTTATACAGATGTCGGGGGTATTATACACGCGAGCAATACAGATCAATTACGAATCGGGATCCCATTAGTTCGGTCGGTTATTAGTTTCATCGGATTCTTTGATGACAAATATTCGTGAATGGCCAAAATAGTCCAAGAAAATTTTGTCGGATGATGGTATGAGTCTTCTAGCTGATTAAGAACATTGTCAGCTAACATAAAATAAATACAAATAACTAAAAAATGAGTTTGGATCATACTTTTCTCTACCAGAAGATGACATAACCTAGTTCGATTTGATGATGACTTTTTTAAAAGTCGTGACAAAACAGTTACTAAACTATTCAATTTATAGACTTCAATGTGCACAAAAAAATAATAATTTGTGGCAAGTACCATAGTAATGAACATATACTGAAATCTGATCTGAAATACAATTAACCTTATCATTGCAAATGTCAAGGACAAGGATATTTGAAACAAACATATCTCGCCTGCAGACGATCGCATACGAGTAATTCAACCACGGTATGAAAGCTCTTTTGAAGTAGTTTAATATGTAAGTAGTCTCATCTGCACCTTCCTGCGCCTTTTGATAATAGACAAGTTAGAATTTTATTTAAAAAAACATGAAAAATTGCTATATTTCATTAAACTGAAAAGATAGCAGCATAGTATGTTCGAGAAAGTTGTATAGTTTTTAAAGACGAAAAACTTTGTATAACATGAAAAACTCATATAAATTGAAAATACATATGTTTTCTTACAAAAACTGGTTTTTGGAAACCCTTTTCAGAAAATACATTATATCTTGAATTAAACTCAAGTTACGGGAATAGTACCTTCAGCAAACTTGTTTGAAATAACTTTCTGCACAACTTTGTCGAAGTAACTTAGCCCCTATGTTGGCCCTGAGCTAAAACAAAATTTTTATCTCACTTTTAGGGGGATTAATCACATAAAAAAATTTGCCAAAAGATGGCGTCTATCATTCTGAGCAACTTTTCTAAAGATACTGTACCTCAAAAACCACGATCCTATGAGTTATCAATTAAGAGCGTGAAATTGCGCTTTTGAACCACTGTGCGTTGGGGCGTTTTCTGCTAGGCTGTAACGTTGGTGCTTATTCCTATGGATAATTCTGTTTATAAGTTTCGATGGGTAGTTGTTCCTTCTAAGATGTTGGAAAATTATGTTTTGCGTATCCACGTTGTTATCCGTAGTGAGGCACATAACCCTCTTTATGAAGTTATGAGCGACATTCATTTTAACCGTTAGTGGGTGAAACGAGTGATAATTTAAAAGTCTGCCAGATGCTATTGATTTTGCGTACCATCGGGTGCATAATGTTTGGTCGGAATTTCTTGTAACCATTATATCCAAGAATGGAAGTTGGTTGTTATTTTCGTCTTCTTTGGTGAATTGTAAGTAAGAGTTGTATGCGTTGAAAGTATCCATGGTGTACTGTATTTGATCTTCGGGTAGAGCCAAGAATAGATCGTCAACGTATTTACGAACGATAGGAATGTTGAATGGCAACTGTTTGGTCACTGTGTGTAGTAGATTGTCCATAACTATACTTGCCAGGATGGGTGACAGCGGACTCCCCATAGCTGTACCGAAAGTTTGCATGTAGTATTTGTCTTGGAACCGAAAATAACTACTTTTTACGCAAAACTCTATTAATTCCAAAAATAAATCCAAGTTTATATTGGTGTATGTTTTGATATTATTCCAATCCATTATGATGTCGTGGATGACTAAGTCTAATGGTATGTTCGTAAAAAGAGAGACTACGTCAAACGAAACTAAGACATAGTTTGGTGGTAGAGTGATTTGCTTTATGTTTTTAATGAATTGGAAACTGTCGGAAACGTTGAACTCGCTGTGTGTGGATCTTTGTAATATGCTGGCTAGATATTTTGATAGTTGGTATGTTGGTGCTATGATGTTTGGTACTACCGGACGTGAAGGTAGATCGGGTTTGTGGGCTTTGGGCTGCCCGTATATTTGTGGACAGATAGCGGTGATATATTTTAAACGTGTTGCTGTACTATTGTCGATGAGCTTGAGATTCAGTAACCTAGTAATATGCATGTTGTTTTGTCGTTGGATGGAAGGTGTGGGATCTCTGGATGTTTTCTGATATGTAGGTTTATCTAGTAATTCGTGCATCTTCCTATCGTAATCTTGTTTATACATTATTACAGTCCTGTTTCCTTTATCGGCTTCTATAATGCAGATATCTTGATTGTCGTTAATGAACTTTTTGGTAATACCGTCCTTGTGTCAGTGTGAGACTCTAAACAGTGCTGACACGATGGCCCTCCGGCGAGACAGGAGGTTAGTGCAGGCCTAACAAGCCACCCGGAAAACACTTGTTACGCAAAATCAAGGAAGGAATACGACTCGGAATAATCGGCAAAGACCTACGCGACGAACTAAGGACTACGATTGGAAACTTGGCACATGGAACTGCAAATCGTTTGGCTTCCCAGGATACGACAGAATGCTGCATGATGAGCTTCAAATCCGCGGCTTCGATGTCGTAGCACTGAAGGAACTTTGTTGGACGGGACAGAAGGTATGGAAAAGTGGGCATCGAGCGGCTACCTTCTACCAGAGCTGCGGCACAACCAACGTTCTAGGAACGGGATTTGTAGTGTTGGGCAAGATGCGCCAGCGCGTGATTGGGTGGCAGCCAATCAGTGATAGAATGTTCGTATTGAAGATCAAGGGTCTTTTCTTCAATTACAGCATCATCAACGTGCACTACCCACATTAGACGAGACCCGATGACGAGAAGGAAGCATTTTACACGCAGCTGGAACAAACCTACGACAGCTGTCCACGGCGGGATGTAAAACTCGTCATCGGCGACATGAATGCTCAGGTAGGCCGGGAGGCAATGTACAGACCCGTGATCGGGCTGGAGAGCCTGCACACGGTAACAAACGACAACGGTCAACGATGCGTAAACTTTGCAGCCTCCCGAGGAATGGTAGTTCGAAGCACCTTCTTCTCCCGCAAAGATATCCACAAAGCCACCTGGAGATCACCTGATGAACATACAGAAAATCAAATCGACCACGTTCTCATCGACGGGCGATTCTTCTCCGACGTCATCAATGTCCGCACCTACCGCAGTGCCAACATTGATTCTGACCACTACCTTGTCGCGGTTCGTATGCGCTCAAAACTATCGACGGTGCACAGTACTCGTCGCACAGGAGCGGGACCCAATCTCGAGCAGCTACGTAGCATTCGTACTGCAGAGGAATACGCGCAACAACTGGAGCAAGTGCTACCAACGGAAGAGCAGCTTGGCGCGGCGACTCTTGAAGACGGCTGGAGGAACATAAGGTCCGCCGTGAGTAGCACTGCTACAACCGTTCTTCTAGGTACGATGTTATCGTATCGAGGAAATGACTGGTTTGACGGCGAATGTCAGCAGTTGGTTGAAGAGAAGAACGCAGCAAGGGCGAGGATGCTGCAACACCGCAATAGAACGAACGGGGAACGATATAGACAGGCACGGAACAGACAGAACACGGTTTTCCGGAGCAAAAAGTGCCACCAGGAAGACCAAGATCGCGAAGCGTTGGAACAGCTGTACGGCACAAATGACACACGGAAGTTCTATGAGAAGGTGAACCGCTCACGTAGAGGCTACAAATATATGTGTTTTCGTACAAAAACTAGTTTTAGGACATGCATTTCAGAGAATACATTGTAACATGAATTACACTCATATTATGGGAATAGTACCTTCAGCAAATTTATTAGAAATAACTTTCTGCACAACTTTGTCGAAGTAACTCAACCCCTATGTTGGCGCTGAGCAAAAATAATATTTTTATCTCACTTTTAGGGGGATTAATCACATATATAAAATTTGCAAAAGATGGCGTCTATCATTCTGAGCAACCTTGCTTAAGATACTGTACCTCAGAAACCACGTTTCTATGTGTTATCAATTAAGAAAAATTAAATTAAAGGAAAATGGCTACTTTGATGAATCACCGAATTTCGGTGGTCTGAATGCTTTTTACCGAAATTCCGGCAAGTTGACGACCGATTAGTGGTAATTTACTAAGCCGAATAACAGTATAACACTTTCAATTGCCGGGAAATCGGAAATAATAACATTTAGGGGTTTTTGGTTTGTACGTAAGGTACATATTTAGTTTCGATTTTTTCGCATTTCGCCTTCGGCTCATCAGTGCTTAACCCCTAAATGTTCAAATTCTGCGGCGGCCAGTAGTCGGTCGTCATTCGTTTTCGTCCGAGACGTCAGATAGGATATGGCACCTAATTAAGCTTACTTCAACATGAACATTTCAAGAATATTTTAAAATAAGGTAAAAGCTTTTAAGAAAACAAATCTGGTGTAATTTCATTACTCTTATGTGATGCGAAATTTTTGAACATGCGCCCACATGAGTATAGTAAAGAGAGGCATAATCCTACGTCAAAAATAATAATCATAATATGAAATAATCGTACCAAATAAATGAACGAATGTGAATAATTTGGACCGGTGTGCAGAAAGAACCGCTGCCATTCAGTGCATATGTCTTCATGTCCAGTTTAACACAACGCTTAGCGTTTTGGTAATATTGACATGTGACTATCTGAATGTCGTAGGTAACAAGTGATTTACTCGGACTCCTTGTGTCCTGACCGAAAGTCACATATGAAGGTACAGTCTTCTTTGAACGCATGCGAGGCAAACGTACGCCCTAAACTATTGGCACCCTAATAAACATTTTGAATGCTCGAGTTTCCTTTATCAGAAACACCTAAACACCAATTATATATTGATTCATAGCTGTGACATCATCATCCGAAATGAACTACAATCTACTAAACAAGTAGATTATCTGTTCTTTCAAAACCAGAACCAAACATTAAGCAGATCCATGCAAAGGAATACTTCAATTGAAATACTTCAATAGACTTGGCAGGAAAATGATAGCCACCTCATTCATAAAGGACCCTACCGGCGGAACCCTATCATCGTAATCAAACAGTTCATAGAAAACAGCAAACAACTGCATTCAGAACCTATTTGAGTGGAAGGGGGTGTTTGTAAACATTCAAACATCGTCTCAATCGATTGCAAGTCAATCGAAGCTGATGCCCGTTGAAGTGAGAGCAAAACTTGTTTCCGTTTATCGACTTCCGGTGAATAGTGGCTTCCCCATGGATCAAAAACATCAATACATTTCAATTCAAATCCATTTCCGCAAATACAGCAAATGTGTGCTGAAATATATGATGACATAAATATTTGTGATCGGTTGTCCGGCTGGTTTTACGCTCTGAATCGCCGATCTAGGCTTAAAAATGAACACAAACCTTTAGTAAAGTGCTTCAATTGGAAAAATGAAAACATTTATGTTCATCAAAGAAAAACCACTGTGCGTCCAACCCTCATTCAACAGAAAAGAACAACCTTGCAGCTATTGAAGCTCACTGCAAAGGTACACTCCCCCATTTGATACATTCAAGCCCATCTTGGCAGCATCATCACCTGCACGGACTTTATTGATGTACCGGAACACACAATGGTGCACCCACTGGCCCTCGGGGGGGGGTGTGTCCCTTTATTGTCCGGGTTTTGCACACATCACTCCGCCATTGTACTGTGCGTTATGATTCTCTCTGTGTTATGCCAATTACGAAATAAGCTTCATTTGACCAATTTGATCTCAATGTTTCGTAACCGGAATGACAGGCTAGCATAACGGTATGCAGCTTCGAGTAAACTGAACTGCACACAATAAAGCGATTTCCTTCGGAACTTTTCCCTTTCTATTCAACATCACAGATTCTCCCCCCAGGTGCCAAGTGCCTCCGACATGAAAGACTCAGTAGAGGCATCCGATGAATAAACTATCGGCATGCGTTGAGACGAACGAAAGTCAACACTGGAATACTGGATGCCAGGCTGACTAGCAGCTACCGTCCCGTGAAGTCAACCCTAGAAGAATCCATCGTTAAGTCTCTGGTGGCCAGTATCATTATCAGTGCTGAAATCCCTTTATTTGATAGGAATAATTAAATTTTAATGAGCCAACTGGGTGAGACACCGGTCATGAATTTATAGAAGAAACGAAACTAGAATGAAGAATGACTTCAGAGAGTGTTTAAGTAATAGTTCTGTAATGTTTTCTGTTTGCCAAACGATTGCAGCATTTATTGGAGCTGAGCTAAAACTAAAAAAAAATTACTTTTTCTAGTTTCAATATTTACTCGCATAGATGACAATTAGATTCGTTAACGTATTTTATTTCGATAAAACAATTCAGATGCTTTGAACGACGCACAGTGGTTCGAATCAATAAAAACGTGGAAATAAATCAGTAGCTGCCAAACCGTTCTTTTAATGCATATACTTACTTTTAAGAAATTATTTACAAATATATACCGCGTAATTTGATTCTATCCCTAATTGTTCATGGCCTACTTTGATAAAAAATATAACCATAACTTTTTTTTCTGAAAAGATAGAAATTTTTTTATTCTCCTGCAAAGTTTTAGAACTATTGAAAATAATTTACTTTGTCAAACATACCGAAAGTCTAGGTAGATCCGTTTCGGATATACAAAGCGTTTTTATGGCAACCCCCTTAAAATTACTTTTTTATTTATAACTTGTTTCGAGTTATTTTTTTATGCATACTTTCTTTGAAATAATTGAAGAAAATAAAAAATCCCATGTTTTGCCTTTCTCATATAGAAAGGTTATGCAATCGACTTTTGAACCGGGGCCCGGAGGGCCCAGTGTCATATACCATTCGACTCAGTTCGTCGAGTACGCAAAATGTCTGTGTGTGTATGTGTGTGTGTGTGCGTATGTGTGTATGTAACGTTTTTTTGCACTACCTTTTCTCGGAGATGGCTGAACCGATTTTCACAAACTTAGATTCAAATGAAAGGTCTTGTGGTCCCATACAAAATTCCTGAATATTATTTCGATCCGACTTCCGGTTCCGGAATTATGGGGTAAAATGTGCAAAAAATTGTGAAAATAAGTGCACTAACTTTTCTCCGAGATGGCTGAACCGATTTTTACAAACTTAAATTCAAATGAAAGGTCTTCAGGTCACATAGAAAATTCCTGAATATTATTTGGATCCGACTTCCGGGTTGGGAGTTATGGGGTAAAATGTGCAAAAAAAAAGAAAATATGTGTTCCAACTTTTCTCATAGATGGCGCGACCGATTTTCACAAACTTAGGTTCAAATGAAAGGCCCTGTGGTCCCATGCGTTATTTCTGAATTTCATGCGGATCCGACTTCCGGATCCGGAAATATAGGGTAAAGTGTGTTAAAAATTGTATACCATCACTGAAAATGGGTAAAAACTTCGAAAAATTTTTCTAAATCGACCTCAAATCTTTTCCAATTTGATGGTTTTTATCAGTAGACAGTCAAACAAACCGATTTCGGTTATTCTTTTAAGAATCGAAGAAATTTTTTTTTTTGCTTTTCTCATATAGAAAGGTTATGCAATCACTGTGAAAACCGACTTTTGAACCGAGGCCCGGAGGGCCGAGTGTCATATACCATTCGACTCAGTTCGTCAAGTACGCAAAATGTCTGTGTGTGTATGTGTGTGTGTATGTGTGTGTGTGTATGTGTGTGTATGTACGTATGTGTGTATGTAAAGTTCTTTGCACTAACTTTTCTCGGAGATTGCTGAACCGATTTTCATAAACTTAGATTCAAATGAAAGGTCCTGTGGTCCCATACGTAGTTCCTGAATTTCATCAGGATCCAACTTCCGGATCCGGAAATATACGCCCTTATTCTGAATAACGACGTATTGATTTTTCGATCGAATGTGGTTCGATCGAATCATAGCTACCTTTGATTTTGCTAGCGTTATGGGGAATAAAAATGAAATACGAGGGAAAAAACGATACGACGTTATTCAGAATAAGGGTGATAGGGTAAAGTGTGTTAAAAGTTTTATATCATCACTGAAAAGAGCGAAAAACCATAAAAAGTTTTCTAAATCGACCTCAAATCTTTTCCAATTGATAGTTTTTATCAGAAGACGGCCAAACAAATCTATTTCGGTTATTCTTTTAAGAATCGAAGAAAAATAATTTTGAAGAATACCACAGTATATATGATAGTATGATTGATATGAGAAAGGCATCATTACACCACTAGGTGAATTAAAACAGGTTTTTGTTGAAGGTAGTGAGTGCATAGATTTGTTGTTTCCTGGTTATACAACATTTTACCTTTTTTTACCTATCATCAAACCTTACACCGTAGCGAAATATGCAACTTTATGCAGCTTTTTTTTACAAAATTTATATAAAAAGATATACCCAATACTATAAAAAAATCTTAGTGGAACTCGATGAAACTTTTTTAAGCCCTTTTCGAAGTTAGTTTTAGTTGTTGAATTATGACAACACCCTTAAAACTAGTTTTCTAATCATAACTTGTTTCAAGTTATTTTTTAATCCTTACTTTGTTTGTAATAGTTGTAGAAAATATAAAATCCCATAATTTTGTAGAAGGTAATGCATAGGTTCATTCTTTTCTGGAAAAGTTATACATCATTTTACCTATTTTTACCTAGCAAACCTTGTACCGAAGCGAAATATTCAATTTAGTGCAGCAAACTTTTACAATACTTATAGGAAAATATATTCCTAATCCAATTTATTTTCGAATGAAAATATCCTGAGTACTATTCGTGTGACTCATTTTCACTATGGCCATGCTGAAACCATGAATGGTTAAGAAACGGAAGGCGTCACGCGTCTGCTATTTCTGTAACTCACTTTTGCAGTGAGCGTAGAGATGGGCAATTCGTTCCTGAGCTATTCCAGTGAATCGAATCTTTAAAGTGACCTGATAGCTCACAGCTCTTTTTAAAAGAACCGCAGCTCACCAGTTCACCGCACTGGTAAGCAGGGATGCCAGGTTCACAGATCAACCTGTGTTCCACAGATTTTCAACCTTTTGCACGGATTTTAAAAAAGGCACAGATTCTCACAGTTTTCTAGAAAATAGTCTAAAAGATTAATAGAAATAGATTCTGAAATCGATCATAGATTTTTAAAATTGATCACAGTTTAGCACCAAAAATTACAGAGCGGTAGAAAATAGTGAGACCTTTTTTATTTTGCTTACCAAAATGATTCCGATCAGCTATTACGGAAACGGGGAAACGTGAACAGATTTTGCACAGACAGGTTTTTGGCTTGATCACAGATTTTTGAAAATATGACCTGGCATCCCTGCTGGTAAGGTGGAAACAAGCTACGAGCTGAACGGATCTTCGGCTCTTGAAGAGACAGTTATAAATGGGAAGAAATGTTTGCATGAGCTCTTGTCAGTTCTTCAAAATCATTGTCAATAAGAAATCTTACCTCTCACTCAGTAGGCTAAGGTACATTCAGGGATGCCACTTTTGCAGATATTTTCAAATGTGACATAATAATAATTCGCAGACAAGTTTGTTCGCATAGCATTGTTCTTTGTGCATCAATGATTTCGATCATGCATATGAAAGAAAAACGGACTAAAAAAATGTGCAAAAAAATGGCGCTCAAAACAAACCTTCAGTTCAATCTAAATGAGCTGATACATTGAATCGATGACCCTTTAGTGAGCTTATCGGTTCGGAGCTGCTCACCAGTATGAGCTGTTTCGCACATCTCTAAGTGAGCGTCGCACGATCAACATATCGTCTTAAAAACGTGTTGCATTGCAATAACTCAATTTATTTACACGTTTAAAAATGAAATCTCTTCGGTACTGTACTTTTACAATACTTTTTCATATTTTGTTTGGGAAACATATTTCCATTTTTTTAGTATGTGTTGAACTTTTGACAATTTTTCGGATTTTCAATATTTAAAACTAAATTTGAAAAGACCTAAAAAATTGCATCGAGTTACACTTAGATTTTTTCTAATATTTTTAATTGTAAAAAAGTAAACAAAACAAAAATTACAACAATTTGCTTAAGTTACGCGTGCAAACATGAGCCTGCTTGTTTATGCGTATTTACGCGCACTTTGTAGTAGATACTTAGGTAATAGAGGTAGATTCTAAAAATGTTTTTAAAATAAAGTGAATATATCTAAAAAAATATTTTTTTACATTATTTATATCTTCAGCAAAAATACTTCAAATGTTTTTTCTTCAAAATGAGAAAGAAAAAAAATTTTTTTTGTGAAAAAAATTATTTTTATTCGAAATTCGTGCTACCCCCTTAATAAAAATTAAGGTGTCACTTTCAAAAGAAGCGTAATATAATCTTGTAAAACTTCTTCGAAGGCACGTTAGCTCTTAAAAATCAGTGAAAGTCAGTACAGACTTTTGACCGTCTTTTTTCCAGTTTTTGACCACTGTGCGACGGTCACTTTCCGTGCCGCTACAACACAATTAGTCCGGATTCTACCTAGACAGAACTTTATTCATGTAGTTCTTAGTGTAATCCAATTTTTTCAGATAATGTTCAGACGTTGAAACTGTAGTACTTGAAAACGCTTCAATTTCAAGAAACGATGAAAGCAGAATGGTATTTAACAAGCATCAAGCTTCTTCAAAACCATTTCTTTTGCTGACTACGGACTAAAGAAACTGTTTTAAAAAGTCATCTAAAGTCATGAGAATGCATTAAATTAGCACCTCACATGCAATGCTGAATCATAACATTCAATTTGCTTACGTTGCTTGAAATTTTTTTTATTTGTTTTCACGGGAATTTGCTTAAAAATGAAAAAGCCAATCAACAACGTAAACCGCGATATTTTATTTAGAGTTAACGAAAATTTATCACAACAAAAGCAAAATTTTTTCCAAGCGCGCTCTCTCTCTCTCTATTAAATGGAAATACTTTTGAACAAACAGAATTCGCTATACTCTAGAACTGAACCACTTTTTCCAAACAATCAACAGAACAAATTTTCACTTGTCGAAAACCCAAAGTTGATTAATCGCTTCGTTTTGGTAGTTCGAATGGCATTTACTCGAACAAACGTGGCCGACCGCAAAAGTCTTCCGGACTACCGCAAATAATCCGATTTCGAGCAGAGCAGTGCAGTTTTCGTGACCAAACTTTACAACTAGGACACAACTTCACTCAACTCGGGTTGGTTCGGTTAAACTCGGTAGCATTTCTAACAGGAACAGAGCAAAACACGGTACTTACCCAGCAGGTCCCATTCCCCGTTCGTCACGAAACTACTGACATCGCCACCAGTTTCGTCTTGCAACTGCAAGTCCAACTGTGTGAGTTCCAGGACGTCGGGACGGTGCGCGTCGGTCACAATATTTCCGTCGTTTGATGGTCGGTCACCGTTTTTATGCAGGACATCCGCACAGACACAGACACATACACACAAAGAGAAGGAGAATGAAAAGTTTCTTTGTTAGTAATCGCAGGCCAGCCATTGGTTGGGGGCTGCTCCGTCAAATGACGAAACAGAACTCAGTGACAGTGGGTGGGTTATCTTTGAAAGGACTGAAAAATGCAATAGGGTGTAATTATTCTTAAGCTAGATGTTTCAAGATCGGTTCCAAGAAAGCAACGGCATGCAAAAAAAAAACGATGAATGAGAGTATGCACACGGAATGATCGATGGAAAACAGAACAAAAAAATGGTAGAAGAAAACCACGATGGAAGCGTCTAAATTCTCATTCACTAAATGATGTCTCTAGGGCAAGCGTCCAACTCCTGAAGATTCCGCGCGTCTATCACGGAATCCACGTCAACAGCGTTTGTGTGGGCAACGGGGGTGAGGTCTAGTGTTGAGTTACTTCAAATCACGGGTGCATGTCAATCTCAAAGAAGAAAAAAACAAACGCTAACAGTGCAATGTGCTGTGTGAGAATCCTACGAGACAATCCCCACACGCTTATCATTTTCAATTAGGAGGAATGTATACATTTTTTTATATATATGATATATTTATGTTGTTGTTTTGGGTTGGTGGTGGTTCAGAATGGTGATGATATGATTCATTCGATAGTTTGTATGATGGTTTTTCCTCGCTTTTGAATGTGTGTTTTTTTTTTCATTTGGATTTAAGGGAAGAATCGGTCCACCATTTTGTGCTGTGCTACACAACTCAACGGAACTCGGGACGGACTCCGATGCGTCGAAGTCTTTTTCGGAGTGCACCCAACGGGCCACGTTCAGCGCCCGGAAGCAAAACCGAAAAAGTCTTTCGATGGTCGAACATCTCGTCAGGTGTCTGCGAATGGTGGCGGCTTTGTTCACTTGTAGGTAAAACGACATGAATATTGTAACTGATAAGACGATGACGGTGGGTGGATCGGTTGGACCAATAACGGTGGTATGTAGGACGGAGGGAGTTGGGGCTTGTACAAGTATTTACAGACAAAAAGAAACTAGGGTGTACTAAATCAAACCAATCTATTTTGGAACCGAAAGTGTTATGGCAGTCAGGTGTTGCAGAAATATGGTAGATCTTAAACCTAGCCTTAGTTTTTTTTTTGACGTAACAATCAAAAGCAACTTTTACAGAAATTTCGTCGATCGGTTAGCTTGCGTTTGCGAGATGGAATAGTTCTAGTTCTTTCAGTGTGATATTGATAAGTTATAACGAGGTGCATTTTTAAAAGAATCAAAAAATTATTATTTCAGATATTAGTAAACATGTCTGAATTAAACTGACCCTCAGACATTTGTAAAAAAAAACGTATTCCCCGAAAAGTATATACTGATTTTCTAGTAATTCAAATTCCGTTTCAATCCCAAACTGCGAAACTAGATTGAAGCTGTGGTGTGGAAAAGGGAACTTTTAATAATAATTATAACTGCATTCGAAAAACAAGATATTTCAAAATTAAAGTTCCCAAATTATTCGTTCGATTTGAATTGCAAAAAAAAACACAATTCCAAATTTACGATTTAAAAAAGAGACAGGTGTTGAAATAAAAATTAGAATAGAATAAGTGCGACATAAACTTGAAATGAGATTACGGTAATCAAATGGTGAAATAACTAATATAGAATCAATAGAACGGTGTCGACGGAGTTCTATCGCCTTCTGCGTTAGTAGCAGAATGAGAGAGTGCGAGATGGTTTGTAGATAATAATTCATTCGAAACGCGAAAATAATTGAAAATCTTTCAAATAGGTCAAGTATTTCGCCTTGACGTCCTATTGCTGAAGTGTATTTAAACCCTTAATGCGACATTAAATTGTCAACTTGTTTTCATGAAAACCGTTGGCAGCAATTCATAAATTAGCATTTTGTATATCATCCTTACATAATTCGACGGGTAGAAGTTTTTTAAAATGCGTCTTATAATCTCTAGCGTTTTAATCAGGCTTTTCGAAAAAAAAACAGTTGAAATTTTTATTAGGCGAGTGTTATAACAATTTCATGGTATAACAATACAATTCTACACTCAACTAGTTCATTATTTAATTAGCTGGTACTTTGATAGTTTTGTTTTAAATTTTTGAGGAGTTTTGAACCCCTGAAACACCTCCCTGAACTCGCGCCTGATACAATAATATTATTTTATTGATTTCATTACAAATTTAATGTTACAAAAAATGTCTCATGAATCAGCAACCGCTCTGAAAAGTGCCATTTCGGATAAAAAATCAAGAAGTCCTCAGTACCCAGAAAATGAGTAAAAAAACGTGAAAAAGTGAATGTATTGCGTCACGAGTAGAAACCAATTTCGCTTCAAATAAATATTTTTTTTTCATTTTCACTGCCATGATATAACACATCATAATTCACGATATTACATCTAGAAAAAATGTGAATTTGTCAGTAAATACCACCTAAATTTTTTTTTTTCTTTACAAGGAACAGTATAATTCATAGTATTATCAATTGAAACAATTATAGGTGATGATACGTTGTGACCCAAGGCACCATGGAGGGTGCCTTGAGTCAAATTTCAAAATTTCAAGTTCAAATTTTATGTAGAAATTACAAAAGTATCCGTTTACAAACAATTCACAGTGAAGGTAAAGCCCACGGCAGCCGACTCTCCCCAAAAGTGTAAATTGGAATTGAAGACAAAATATTAGGAACAGATGACTGAGTACAGAGTACAGAGTACCGAGTACAGAGTACCGAGTACAGAGTACCGAGTACAGAGTACCGAGTACAGAGTACCGAGTACAGAGTACCGATTACAAAGTACCGAGTACTGAGGCTAGAGGATAGAGGACAGAACTGAAGACAGAGAACAGGAAAAAAATGGAAGTACACGCGCTAATTTCAGAAAAATACTGAATTAATGACAATTTCAAATAAAATAAACAATTGACCGTGTTTAATACATTCCTATACATTTGTGAAAAAACTTATGATCTGGCACAGTATTTGCAGCTGCAAACAAAAACTCAAGTTTTCGTGACGAACAACATTACGAATTCCTAAACGTATACGCAGGAATTTTCGAACAAGCATATTCCACCGTACGCTAAAGTTCACAATAAACCTGTAAAACTTTGGGCTTATTTGGCAGGCTATCTCTAAACGAAGAAACATGTTACAATTGTATGAACATTGGACAACATGGTGGATTTTCTCGGAAGATGGCCCTCAACTCCACCCGTTTCAGAAAAAATGAGATGGTTGTCAAACAGAAGTTTTGGAAGAACGGAACGGCCAGTTTGGTTAGCCAGCAGACTGTCCAAATCTGATTCGGGGTAAATTTAGTATACACCTATATTACCCAAAACCAGTCAAAAAAATCGAAGAGCATTTGACTTTCTTGGGCAATCTAGTTCTAAAAAGCAAGGTAGAACCATGATATTGAATTCTCAACATCGTTATTCCATTAACATGCTTCTCAGTCAGTTTTTGTTTGCATCCAGATGTCAAATGTTACCAACGAGTTTCCCTTCATTCGGATAACTGATAAACTTGCAGTAAATAATGTCTCCTTAGGCTATGAGACATTATTTACTTTTGTATGAAATAAGTCTCTGAGAAGCGAATAATTGCTTATCGAATACAGTTAAGCGAGCCCCATGAATTAAAGGGTGTTACTATCAAACAATCTTTACATTTGTCAATTTTAACGTCACTTAACTGCATCTTGCATAATGTCAGCTGTTTTATTTCGACATTAGCTCTTGAATTATGGAAAAGGTATCGAAGCAAGAGAAGCAACACGTCAAAGTTTTGCTCATGCATAGCGAACATCCGAACTACTCGCACATCAGTTGGCGAAATTACTGAATGTAGCTAAATAAACTATCACCAACACAATAAAGCCATGTATTCGAAGAAAAGTTGGAAAATTCATCAATATCAAACGGGAATAGTTTTTTCTCTATTTCTCTTTTATAGTGCAAGAAAGTGTTCAAACAGCTCAATTAGTTGTGAGACTCGAAAGGTTCATTCGAAATATCATCCATCTTTTTTCTATGAATTTTCCCTTCATTCAGGTAACTGGTAAATTTCCAATAAATAATGTCTCGATTTGCTATGAGACATTTTTTAAATATTTCGTATGAAATAAGTCTATGAAAAGCGAACAATCACTTATTGAATTCAGCTAAGTGAGCCTCATGAGGTAAAGGGTGCTACGATCAAACAATCCTAGCTTCACCCCTTTTTTAAAGGTGCAATAAAAACCTACTCATCTCTTAGTTTATTGATAGGTTTATGTGTCATCCTGTATGCTGTTTGATTAGCTCTTGAATTGTGAAAATTTCGTCGAAGCAAGTTTTGCTCATGCATCGCGAAAATCCAAACATCAGTTGGCAAAACTGCTGGATGTAGCTGAGTCGACTATCATTAACCAGAGATACCAGGTAAAAATTTCAAATATCTTCAGACAGGGTTGCAAAAGTCTGTATCTGCAGTTAGCAAATATGTCTTGCTGGTAGCAATTTCTCTCTATAAAGTATGATACGCTAAACTGACTTGATGAGCAAAAAACAAGGTCACGACAATTTCAAAAGTCTGTAAATATTGACGAAAATCTGGGAAAAACTCGATATTCAAAAGTCTGCACAACAAAACATGTCTGCAGCACTATGTACGAAATCTGAAGATTTGCAGACAAATCTGCAGATCTGGCATCTCTGTCAGTAACATGCGTTCAAGCGTTTGGAGAACGGTTTTTGACAATCAGAAAGACTAGAACGGGAGAATATCAAAAGCAATGTACAGGATAAATTTGGAAAAGGGAGATCAGTTATTTCAAGCGACACCCCAACCTCTCCGCCAGAGATATTGCAAGTAAGAGGGGAGAGTGGTTTACAACATTGAATTGAGCCTTTTAACCTCGGCGAATGACCGTAAGGTTAAAACCGAGGGTAAATGAAGCAACATAATAATAATAATAAAGGCATACTATTATTACGGTTCATAAGAAAGTAGTGATTCTAAATGTTAGCGATTGGAACCACATGGAGGCCAGAGTTAGTAGAGGAGACCGGTACTAAGCCGGACACTTTAAAAAATTGAAAAAGCATCCAATATAACAGGTGTTTACCCATTTATCTATACAGTTGTGTAGCTTCAACTTTTAGCAACAATTCCCAACATGTGACTTGGACAAACACGTATTAGTTTTTTTACCAAGTCATGATGAAATAACCAACCCAAAATCCAATATTTTGAAACCAAGGGGCTAGTCTGGAATTTAAAAGTTCACACAAAAAAATGAAAAACGAATACAGTAGGGCGCCAAAACGTGCTGGAATGGATTGTCTGTTGGTTTTAACCTTACGTGAGACATAATCCCGCTCGCTAAGAATATAGGTATTGTCTCGAAACTTCACGCCCTGCAGTATTAAATTATTGATGTTGAAACTAACTTTGGAGTCTTTTTGGCAAACTTTTTAATTGGCTCGCTACGTATAACTTTGATTTTATTCATAACAATTTTATTTTTAATAAGTGATAAGAAGTTGAATTGAAATAAAGAAAAAAAATTTGAACGATATTTTACACACGTTCCATGTTGACCAATTTTTGATGGTAACACCCTTTAAAACTTTCCCGTTGAGTGACGAGTCAAAGATAAACTCAAGATGGAATACTCTATGATTTTTCATGTACCATTCAAATAGAACCCCTCGATGGAATCGGTTCACCGTCAGTTGCAGTACAATTCTTATTTAAAACAAAACATCAAGCGTCGAATCGCTACATGCGTCGTAACTATGACAATGTTTGTTTATGTAGAAATAGTCCTGAATTGCAATATGATAGAAATCGTGGTATTTTGCTACATATCGAGTGGATTTTGAAACAGGAAAACAAAAATCAATTAGGATTGTTGCTAAGAATCTGTTCAATTTGCAAGATTCATATCTTACGAAGCATTAAAGTCAATGGATGTTACAACATATTGTGCGCGGTATGTTTACATATGTTTACTTCCTTCCAAAATTGTACTGTTGCTATGGAATTTTACCGTCATTTTCAAATGTTTAAGGTGACCGTGGACAGAAGCCAAGGAAAATAAATGTAAAAGTATTGGTAAAACAAAACTTTTTCATATAGTAATAGTATTTATGAGTAGAGAAGAATGAAATAATAATATTTGTGTGCTGAAAGGAATACAGTTGCAAGAACAAAATGTAAACATTGAAACTATTGAAATCACCTAGCAGAACAGAGTGGACTTATCTCATCTTCATGCTAATTCTGGAGTTAACAAATTGCAATCATGTGACCAAAAGAATATAATGATTGTGCCAAAGAAGATAGTTGACTATTTGCCTTCGTTTGGTTCTAGGCATTTTTCTTACATTACAAAGTAAAAAGGAAGCTTTTACATTGATGGATTAAGTATAGTAACACCACACGAAATCAGAACAAACTCTGTTGCAATGGCTTTTTGTATTAATTTTAATTTTTGAATATGAAGCTCACATATTCAAAAAATACAAACTAACAAATTCTACATTTTCCGTTTTGTCGACAATTTCATCGTTTTCGGATAGGGAAGCAACCTCACTCAGAGAAAGTCAAGTGCACTTGACGAGAGGACTTCACGATAAATCGGCTATTTGCTCATGCAAATTTGTAGATATAATTTCATATATTGACGAAAATATTTTAGAACTTTACCTATTGATACCAAATTATTCGATCCAGTACAGTTTCTAAATTCTGTGTGTTTTGAACTGGCACTTCTGGCAGTTCTTCCACTGTTTGAACTGATGAGTCCCGCACATACTCACTACCCAAAATACACTCTATAAACGTATTCCATCTATTTTTCTATTGATTTTCGCGAATGAGCGCTGCTTTCTTTTTCTTAGATGGACGAGGCATTTTGAAAAGATTGCAATACTTGAACTGTTTGTTTATTTTTTGCATTCCATAGCGACGGTAAATAAGACAACAAGGTCGCGGATAACTAGTTGAAGAAGCAGTATTTGAAATGGAAATTAGGCAAATGTTATCGGTTTTTTAATATTGAAATTTTAGATGGTGGCGTGCGAAAGTAGTTTTGATCCGTAATTTCAACTATATCAATGTGCGACTAATTGAAAATATTGCCATTTTTAGTGCATTGCAAGTTTTTTTTCTCTAATTATGTATGGCATCACTGCCAATATAAAAGGGTGGTATTACCAATACTAACGCAGGCCGACAAACTTTTTATCGTGGATTTTTGGAAAATTTTCAAAACCAGAACTGTGAGTTATTCAAAGGTTTTAGAATAAAATGTTTAGATTAGAGGATAAGTTTACCGGTGAAGAACAACTCAAAAGAGTTTCATAAAGCTTAATCTTTAGGTGATTGAAAAATAATAACATTCTAAGAAGAAACCTTCTAATAAAGGTCCGAAAAAGTTTTGCACAAATCATTCTTCAGAGTTGATAGTTTATCATAAACATATATCAATACGATGAGTGATTATGTCACCAAACTGCAGTAGCAATTCTACGCAATATATTTACCACTACGCTTGTGTTTCATGGTTTGTTTACATCAAGAGCAGGGCAAAATAGCGGAAGGTGGAGTGGTTTCTTGGTTGCCATTTGTGGCTCGCTTCCATGGTCATCTTGACGACGCTTATTTACTAAGGGTCAACAAAATTACACTATTACTAAGTTCACTGGTTCACGATTACTGATATCGATATTTTTCGATGGATCGTATGGGACATTGTAATCTTGAGTTTATCTTTGGACGAATGACGAATCGGTCTTTCCGTATTTGGTTGATTGTTTTGCGCTCGTCGATTTTCATTACTTCTACACCCAGTTCTTACCTTCTTTTGCTAATTTGTTCGGAAAAGCAGATTTTGATGATTTTGTCCAACTGGAAAAAGAGTCTCGGTTCGTTTCTTTTCAATTCGTTATGGTTATTATAAAACTTATGAGTAGAGTAAGTCTAATGCAAAAACTAAAATTCAGTTATTCGTAGATTGACTAAAAACTCCGTTAGTACCGTGAATGCAGTTGGAGGATTCAGACTCCATATGTTTTTTCCCCAAAACTGATAAATAAAATGCATGCTCTTCTGTTAGTCAGTAACACAAAAACAAAATGTGACAGACCACTTCTGTTTCTAATGTGCTCCGTAGTAAATCCTTACCATTTCGATATCACACTGAAAGAACTGAATATTTTCTCGCATCGTTACGACATGCAAAGCTAACCGCCCAATCTATAGTCACGCACACAGCTACTTTTCTATTAAAGCCTTCCAATTAACAGTTAAACTCGGTATAGCAAATGTACAGAACGCTGTGATCGCTCGTCTAAAACAGCTTTCAGCTAAAGCACCGCTAGCAGCCTTCGCCCTAAAACATTACTTAGACTATAGTCACTGCACTGCAAAAATAGCTAGGTTAGTACGCAAAAAACCGGCGGGCTAAATTTCCTAAGGAAATTTTCGCTATTACAATATGCTCGTGAAGATGATGTATAGGCAAATCAACATTCCGAAATCCGCTACTGAAAAAAAAGTGAAAATCCTCTAATGAAAGAAAGTGAAAGAATAGTACTGAAGGTTGCCGCAAATCGAGAAAAAGGAAAATCAAAACAGTAAACAAGTACAGTTCAAAACAAAAGAAAAAGAAATCGAGACGAAAGAAACACAACACAAGTGGCTAGTGACAAAACAACAGTTTTTTTTTGTTTTTTTTTTGCTTGGAAATCTTTTTTTTTCTCTCATGGTGTTTTTTTTTACGTGTGTGTGTGTTCATAGTTCTCAAATTTACCTGGAAACCATCATATGTCCAACTACCAAACTTCATTTCACATCTTTGATCATCAAATGGAAACCACGTTATATCTATTTTACATGTTGATTTGAAGATTCCTGGTGGCACATACAAACAAGAACCATTACTACGTACGACTACATTTGTTGGATATGTGCCATCAAAGCCTTCATCAGCACTAAAATATAAATATACGGTAATGATGAATTTTCCAACTGCTGCTCACTTTCATTTCTTTTCGCTAAGAGTGGTAAGAAGTGTGTTTAAAATCTGTCTAGATTAAGATAAAGTTAGTATCGGTTAGATTAATCTCGTGTTTAGGAACAGTTGTTAGTTGGTGGTTATTATATCATTCTCATGGATACAAAACGAGAGGACAAGAGTTTGCATTAGTAACTGTTTTAGGTTGGCCGTTAAAAGCATCTAAGCATTGAACTTTTTTTTCATTATTTTTTTTTTTGCAATCGTGAATAGGGTGATTATAGTTTGTGTGTTGGTGCGCTCCAGTGTTTGTGTGTGGGTGTGTGATATAGAAAATAAATATTTTTTTTTATTTGCTAGTGGTTCGGTTGCTCGGTGGTGGTGGGGGGTGGTGGGTTTTGAAATTGATGGTTCTTCTCAACGATTCTCGTATGTTTTGCTTGTTTCGGTCGCCGGAAAACTCGCTCGTCGTCAACCGGAGATATGGGGGTCGGGGGCGTCCCAGTCAACGGAGGGATAATTAGACGGAACCAAATCGTGGGCAAGGCGCGGAAATTCGGTGCTCGATTCAGATGTGCCGTGTCTAGAGAGTTACATATTTACAACACCACTACGGGTCTACGGCTCAGAGCTTCAGCCACTATCAGAATAGAGAAGCCGGAAGAAAGATTCAGGGTATTCAGTCCTTTCCGGAGGGTGAAATCTACTCGTTTGTGGTGTGTGGATTGTGTGTTTGCTGGTGCCTGTTCGTATGTGCACGGTTTTCTCTGTTTGCTGGTGGTCGGTTGTGTGTTCCACAGTAGTCGGTTGTGCTTTCGGGCTGGTGAAATTCGGAAAATTTTTCGACCACGTGGCTCCCAACAATTATCCCCCAGTTCACTGCGCCACTGGTCGGACAGCCTTCTGTCCGCTTTGGAGGGACGGGGGTTGTTGTTTTGTTTGTGGTGAGCAACAAGCGAATTTCCTAGCGATAGGGAGATTTTGGCATAACTCCAATGTTTGACGATCACACACAGGTTCAACTGGTTGATGCGCTTTTCAGCCGTGGAGCCGCCGCCGGAAGGGAAGCGTATTTTACTCGTTTCTCCACCTCGGGAACCTGGAAGCAACTGGCACCAAGCGGGGCAGCATTTTGTGGCTAGGTGAGATGAGTGGTCCTACGGGGACGGTTCACTGTTTGTTATTTCTACTGTAAATGACCGTACGCGGGTTCATCATCTACTGGAAGATAATTTCAATTACATGACGTCATCGCTGTTCCTCAGTTTTCGGAAACTTTAAACTGCATTTGATATGTTCATGGTTTCATCAGATTTAAGTAAGCAAGCATTAAGCGAATTTAACATTAGATATGTGCGAATAAATAAAACTAGAACGGATTGCTAAGGGATACGTTTGAATGAAGTTCAGTTCTATTACTCATCTTCCATATGAAATTTTTAGAGCTACTTCATCAAAAATTAGATTATCAACTGTAAACCCGAGATTAGAATTAGAATTGTAGCTAAAACATATCGTGTTCCTTTTGGGCCCATTAGAAACTACTTCTTGAAACGGTTTTCCCTCGATACCTTTTTCTTCAAATATCGGATTGTTTTGCAGCGTTCGAAGGTCCTTCGAAAAAACACATGTGATAATTTTGAAAGTCTATAGGATGATCTCAAGACGATTTTTTCGTTTTGTAAAAAGTCAGTTTTCCCATTTACTAAATCCCATGCCAACTTTATAACACGGGCGCGAAAATATATGTCCACCGATCGAGCGAGAATTTTGCATAGTTCCTATGGAACCGGAGAAGAACACTAGAAGTTCGGTGCAAATATCTACGGAACTCGAAAACTATCTAATTTTTTTCGGTTCACTAAGAGGTCAGTTATACAAGGTGTCCCACAAAAAATCTCGAATTTCAGAATGCAATGATGAAAAAACGGTTTGATAGATTTCAATGATTCTGTTGTTATTTCTACTGTTCATTTGAAAGATTAAATCATGGATTATTCATGAAAAATGTTTGGTTTCAACAGGACGGCGCTACGTGCCACACAGCCAACGAAACAATCGATGTTCTCCGAACAATATTTGAAAATCGAATAATCAGCAACAGGTCCGTACCCAGGATTTCATTTCGGCAGGGGCCCAAAGATTAAAAAATAATGTTACTGAAGATTGCTTATGTACCCAATTCTCGGTGAGCCTTTTACGGCTGTTTTTAACATACACTCTAAACTTTTCCACTGTAACTGATATTATATTACATATCATTACGTTTACTGTCTTGTTATTTCTGTAACACATGTCTGAGACATTCTAAATAATTATACGTTGTTGATTTCGGGAGGGGCCAGGGCACGTGACTGATCAGCAGATATGGTGATTATTTTCTTTGGGGAGCGGATAAAGATGAATGTTACGCCAACCATCCAGAAACAATTGAATAAGGAGTGTATCGAAAATAAGCTATCCACATACATTTGTGTTGTACGCATGTATTAGTGATGGGTTTTTATACTCAGATCACAGCATGCTGTGCGTTTGGCTGTCAGCTTTCGTTTGGTTACTTGTTTGTGCGGTTGAAATTCTGCGTTTTCAAAATGTCGAGTATTGAAAAGGAAGTGAAAATTAAAGTTCTGGACACATGGCTAAGTGAGAAGGGTATTACTATGCGAAAATTGGCGAAGCGATTTGGAATTCATCATGCCAGTGTTAAAACATAATTAATAAGTTTAGGGAACATTATTCTTAGGATGAGCTACCAGGAAGAGGCAGAAAACCCGGTTCTTCCATCCCGAAACTCGACCAGAAAGTTGTATCTCTAATCATGAAGAGCAAATCAATGCCAATACGTGATTTTGTCAAAACAGCAGGAACGAATGTCAGAATGATCCAGTGTATCAAGAGGCGAAATCACCTGAAGACCTACAAGAAGCAGAAAATCTCGAAACAAAGTGTAGAACAGAAGAAGCGAGCAGCAACAAGGGCCCGGAAATTGTATTCGCGTCTTTTGCAGTGTCCGGATGCATGCGTTTTAATGGACGATGAGCCTTATGTAAAGGAGGACTCAAAAACCCTTCCAGGTCCACAATACTTTACTGTCGTCGTTGGAGAGGATGTAAGCGATGCGGACAGGTCGATTCAAGTTGAGAATTTTGGTCGAAACGTACTGGTATGGCATGCAATATGTTCCTGTGTTTTGAAGTCAACCATTTTTTACACCACCGGAACTATAAATGCAGAAATCTATCGATCTGAGTGTCTCCAGAAGAGATTGCTGCCTTTATATAAGAATCATAGTACCCTCCACTGTTTTGGCCGGATTTAGCGTCGGCTCACTATGCCAAAACCACTGTCAATCGGCTTACGAAAAAGGGTATAAATTTCGTTGGGAAGAATATCAATCCACCAAATTGCCCTCAGCTTCGACCCATCGAACGTTACTGGGCAATCGTGAAGATGGTCTTCAAGAAGACTGGTAAGGCAAAGTGAAAAACTACATTTAATTCTCTATGTTGGTGTTAAAACGAAGCAAAGCTTCAACAAACGATATCGACATAATATATGTTCCGTCTCTGCGGTAACATTTTCGTGGTTTTCATTACCTAATTGCATTCGCATTTCAATTTTCCAATCTATTTCCCCATTAGCTACTGATCATATTTAAAACTAGTCCGAGACAGCTCTACCACAAACGAATGACAGCCACGATTTTTTTGGCGCACATTTACGGTTCTCCATGAAACTGGCAACAATGGTGATAAACTGGGTGCACTGCTGAGTTCACATCATCACATTTATAATGCAAATATCAAATAATGAGAACCCTTTCCCTTTGTTTTTTTCTTATGTATATATTGAGATTTCATTTTCCACTTAATATTTTGTTTGTTTTGAAGTAAAGCTTGCTTCATTTAGAATTGGAACAAACTTTTGCTCATATTGTGGCGCTCCTGGTGGACGGATTTGGAAGCTCTTGGTGACCACGTGTCGGGAATTTTGTCAGCTTCACGTATGATTTGTGACATTCCGAAAATCGACTGTACTTTGTAAACAATCAACATGGAAGCCGAAAAATTGTGCACAGTTATTTGGAAAATCCATTGTGGTCTGCATCTAGGCTAGCTAAACAGCTAAAATTGCCCAGAAATACCGTATGGCGCGTTATCAAACGGTATAAGAAAACATTGACGACGATTCGGAAGCCTCAAGCCGATCGTCGTAGTCGAACTGACGACCGGAAACTGCGTGGTAAGATTTTGAAGACGATTAAGTGGAATCCTAATCTGTCGGACCGTGATTTGGCCACAAAATTCGGTACTGTCCATAGTACCGTGAGGAGAACTCGACTCCGGGAAGGAATCAAGTCGTATCGAGCTAGCAAATAGCCAAATCGGATCATGAAACAGAATAGTGTGGTCAAAATTCGTGCTCGGAAACTATATGACCAGGTGCTGACCAAGTTCGACGGGTGTCTTCTGATGGACGATGAAATCTATGTCAAGGCTGACTTCGGTCAAATGCCAGGTCAAAAATTTTACTTGGCGACGGCTCGGGGGGATGTTCCAGCCAAATTTAAATTTGTTTTTGCCGACAAATTTGCAAGAAAATTTATGATTTGGCCGGGCATTTGCAGCTGCGGCAAAAAAACGAAAGTTTTCGTTACAAATAAGACAATGACATCGGAACTATACCAAAAAGAGTGTCTCCAAAAACGAATTTTGCTGTTCATTCGATCCCACGACCATCCTGTAATGTTTTGGCCAGATTTGGCAAGCTGTCATTACAGCAAAGCCGTTTAAGAATGGTATGCAGAGAAAGTGGTCCAGTTTGTTCCGAAAAACCTTAACCCACTCAACTGCCCCCAGTTCCGCCCTATTGAGAAATACTAGGCAATCATGAAGAGGAGACTCAAGGCAAAGGGGAAGGTTGTCAAAGACATCAATCAAATGACGACCTGGTTGAATTAGATAGCTAAAACGATGGACGAAGAAGGTGTGCGCCGCCTACTGAGCCGTGTTACAGGAAAAATTCGAGAATTCCTTCAAAACCGTGACGAATAATTTTATCCGTATTTTTTCTTAAAAGTATGAAGAAAACGCTACATTTGTATAAAAAAAAGATCTTGAATACAATAATAAATAACTGAAATACAGGCAATTGTCTTTGTTCCAATTCTATTTGAAGTAAGCTTTAATCGGCTAACACCATGATCTCTTGTATTTTTTAATTTAACGCGAGAGGACAGTTAACAGAAAAAATGCCTTATAGCAGTAAAATGGAAGTTACAACAATGTATACTTTTCGCGTTAAAAGTAAAGGAACATACGATTACTTTCTTGTACGCTAAAAAAAACCTTAGAAAGCTCGAAATTCCAAGTGCTAACAGAGTAGATTTCCAACGAGCAGATTATCCAAGTAAATCCCATTATTTCCTAAAAATTTAGAATTTGATCTAACCAATGCTTTTCAAAAAAAATGAATTAATTTATTTTACACAGAGACCGATGAAGTAGAAAGTAATAAGAATTTGATCGGGCCTCAAAACTATATAACGTGGAAATCAATTAAAGCTTTTCAAGAATTAGTGATTGGCATATTTTGAAAACCTTTTAAACTCTTGATTCTAAAACTATCATTTCATACTAGAACATAGTTTTACTGATCAAACATATTGAGTATGTTCATAGAAACCTTTCTCCTGAAAGTATTCCCATATTCAGTCCCAAAATTCAAAGGATTCAGGTTTGTATAATTGCACAATTTTAACATATCAAACTTAGTTCTATACACAGAAAAAGTTTTTCTATAGGAAATATACAAATATACTTGTTGAAATTGCGATATTCGACAAAAATCTGTACTGCTACTTCTTCATTTTCAAAATGGCACTAATCGCAATAACGTTAAGTATTGATATTCAAAATCAATTAATAATTAATAATATCGAAAACTAATTGAAAAATAGTTTCCCGTTTTTTTTCATATAATTTTTATTAGTTCTTAGGAAAGCATTCATTCTTTTTCCAGTACATTTATTTTTGAGCCCACCTTTGATTTCTCATAACTTCTACTTAGATACCGTTTTAGTGTAATTTACAGTTTTCAAATTATAACGATTTGAAGAAGAAAAACAAGGCTTAATTCAAAGTAAACCTGAGTTTTTAGAATTTTATGTGAAAATATCTCGAGATTTATTGTTTTCATTTTGTAGAACCATATTCCAGTGTTCACATTACATTTCAACAGGCTTTAAACTGTTTCGGCTCTATGTTAATCGTTTTTAAAAAGATATCAATAGGAAAGGTTTTAATAACAAATTTAGAACAAAATTATTGAGCATAAAATCAGGGATGAGGATAATTCAAATTAGTTTTTGCCGGTTGATTTCCCAAAAAAATCGTTTCACTTATTTTCATTGTATGATTTTCAAGTGTACCTAAGTGACACATTCTTCTTCAACTAACAGTAACATATTGTAAAAATGACATGCGAATACAACTATGAAATGAAAACCGCCAAAAAGCTACCACAGAGACAGAGCCCAAACACATAGCTCGCTCCTATCGGGGGAAATTGTTTTGCCAATTTAACTACCCTACATGTGAAATACACAAAGGATTGACAGCCTGATTAAACAGATAAACCGAACATGTTCAGCTGTACTTGGGCCGCCTGCAACCACTAAACGTTGCAGCGCTAGTCGATTTTCACTCTCCACTCTGCCGTCAGGCCTCAAATTTGAGACTTTGTTTCTGCATAAACAGTGATGGAAATTCGTTGTGCTGCAACGAATTAAAGAAGCTGGTGCGAGTAAAACACATTCTCTTCGTATGAATCGCTCTCATGCGCTCTAGCCTAAATACACCCAAGTGACCACTGTTGTGTGCTAGTGAGCGAACACTTATGTGATTTAATTTTTAAATTTATAGAACCTTTTTCGCAGCAAGGTAAAACTAAGTTTTAACGATAAATTGCGCTTTTGCTAAAAATGCGTGTCCCACGCTTTTTTATGCGAACCGGCATGCTTCGGTGAAAATATCTGCGTCCACCTCAAAGAATTTTAGAGCTCTGCTCTAGCAATTTCGTGTGATCCATTGCTAAAGTTGAAAGAAAATATACAGATAACACGTGCTAACTCTCTCATAATGCGTGCACACTTTCTATACCAGTGGTGTATATGTGTGAAAGAGAAGAGCTCTCGTTGATGTTGTCTGTGTGAAAGGATAAATGATACTTACTCTTCGTCCCACAAGGGAGATGGACATCTTTGGCTGCATACCAAATTTAAAACTGTACGTCTTAACAAAACTAAAACGAACCGTTTAACAATAACATGTCGGCCAAGATTTTGTCATTTTTTTGTTACTTCTGGAAATTCTGTTATAGAAAGCGTGTAAATGAATATGCAGAGTAAACTTGAGTTTACAAGTTTTCGTATGTACTCAAATCTGAATCAATTGTCTATAATGCATAACAAAGTATTTCTCCTTCACTTGAATCAAAAAGCAATGAATTTCCAACTTTCAGCTTTTAATTTATGTTTAGTTTTCGATACTGGTTAATATATAAAGGGCAGTACAAAACTAATCAATTCTATGTTTCAAATATGAGAAAGAAATTGTAAATTTAGAAAAAAATTGCGTCGGCTAAGAATTTTCCTTGTGAATTATCTTTTCCTTAAGAAATAATCCTGCGTTGAATTTGTTTTTGCATTGGAAAAAAAAATTGCTAGCGGCATTGTAAGAGCGTTGATATTAACAAACGTTGACATTATTTTTCGGAATTGCTCGGCAATATTGAATTGCAGGCAGTTGAAGAGTGACAAAAATATCATTGGAAAAAATTTATTATCAAAAGCTTAGATTTTCAAACAAAACCACAATTTACAGCTTGTTCAGTTAGAAAGCATGGCCTGCTACTGTCAATCATCTGTCGGACGAACGCTCGGTTGAAACCCCGATCGAGAATGACACCATGGCGGAATAGCGTCATGAAAAGCGCGTTTTTTTATCTCTGTGTCTCCTCCTCGACGAACCCACTGAAGACCACTTACCTCACCGTTCCAATTTTGCAGTATGGTAAATTTATCAACCTCAACCTACATTTTCGATCAACGAGAACTGATTCGGTTCCAGAGCGTAAAACTTCAAACTGAGCACCAGATTAGCCACCGCGTAGACCATCTGGACCCGCAGGAAAATTCGGCACTGCCGAAATACGGCACAAGCACGGTTCTATCGCGGAGTCAAAATGCTGGTACTGAGCCTGAAATTTCTTTCCTAATTGTTCAGCATGGAACCCGTCCGCTCAGTTCGCGCATCACACTGCCACCGGCACCGTCCGCGACTCCGCAGCCACCCACACTCGTCGGTGAAGTGGGGTGCTGATGATGGCGGCGATGATGGTTGGTGGCTTCGGGTGAAAAGTTTAATTCTATACTCTTCGGGGCTAACGATGAACGGGGCAAAAAAGAAAAAAGAGGAAACAATCAAAGGGAAGGCAAAGTGCCACCCAAGCACCCGGCACCGATTCTCCGCAGGCTCCCTTGAGCGACAACTTCACCCGCATTCGAACCGCACCACCTTTATCCGGATCTCGCAGTCTCGGCTTTTGTGTAAATAATTTGTGTTTGTTGAATGTTTTCGCGCATTTTCATGAGAGTACTTGTGTATGGATGAGAGTGATTTAATATAGAGAGGTTTTGTTCCTTGTTGTGTTGTTGTCTGTTGTTGGGTTCTGTTGTGTATGGATTGGTGGAGAAGTGGATGGAGTTTAGCTGATTGTGAAGTGAGTTGCTTGCTGCTGCTTCTACTGCTGCTGTTGTTATTGCTGCGTGATAGCGTGTGGCGAAAAGGAAATGACTGAGGTCAGGACTGACCAACTTGAAGTGTGGATTTGAATTACGTTTCTTCCAGCTAATCGTCCCTTTTTTGAATGGAATCTTCAGATGAAAGGACAGATGAATGAGGTTTTAGCAGCGCAAGCAAGAGTCGTGTCGTGTCGTGTCTGACAGTGGTCTGACATTACGGTGAAAGTATATTCTGTCACGTGTCCTGTCCTGTTGGGCTGAGTGTGGTGTACAGAGTACATTTAGCGCTTTTTTAAGATTTTGTATTTGTAGTTTTTTTAGGTTAGATAAGAATGAATAACAACCTGTTGTACATCAAAACATCTGGTTTCCAAATTCGATGCGGTGGTATCCGTAGATCTCGCACACCACCATATTCCGATGTGTTCCACCTTAAATTCATATCATTCCATTCCTTTTTTTGAGAGTGTGTAGTTTTTTTTTTGTTATTATTTGAGGGGGGTTTTTGTAGAGGTTGGTTTTGAGGGGGGAAGGCAGGTTATTCGATTTTGGTGTCGATGCAAGTGAAGGGGTTTATTTAATATTCGCATACAAACGGTTTTTTTTTTGGTTTTGATTCGATTGTGACGAATTCGGTTCGAAGACGCAAGATGAGGTGAAGGTAGGGCAATAGAAGAAGAGAAAAAAGAAACATATTTAATTAAACAACATACACACATATGGTTAGAAAAAAACTCACACTGAAAAAGAGCAAAAAAGTTATGTTAAATTATTCAGTCCGGTAGCGGCAACGTATTACATCAATCTGAGGAAACTCGTGCTGGCATGGTGCAAAAAAACACATCCCGCTGGGAGGCTGTCTCTCCTCGATCGCACTTTATTTGTCATCAATCACAATAAACGGAGACTCCCATGGCTTTACGCCCACCACCCCCCGGAGGGGAGAATAATTCAGTAGGGTCAATTAATTCGTTCGCTTCACACTTGCGTGTATCGAAAGCAAAGCTGTAAAAAGTGGGCTTTATTAAAATTTTACATCCACTTGCCGAGCAGGGTTAGTAGATGCGAACAAAAAAAAAATGCCTAAATGATCCTATTTTGTTTTTTTATTTTTGATTTAGTAATTGTGGAACTGTGGTTGCTTAATTCATACTGAACTGCTGAATATGATGAATAAAAACCATTATGGTTGTTCTTTAGTTAATATATAAAACAATCCTAATGACAAAAAAAATATCATTACTATATTTAATTTCAGATGATAATTTTATTTCATTTATTATAGCATGCAATCATCAACTGAGCTTTAACTCTCATAACAATACCAGTCAAGAAACAAATTGAAAGATCGGTGAATAAGTGAAATAAAGGAAACGAATTTGGCATTGGAATATCCGCCCTCAGGCTGGATTCGAACTTGTAAACGTTATCCAATCTCCGGAAGTGTTCTGCCAATTGAGCATTCTTGAAAAGGAGTACAAAGAATCACAACTCAAACTGAGTTCAGTGATTAGAGGTCTAATAACGCAAGTAACTCATTCTATTCAGTCATCCCACTATGGCACTCATAAATTTTACCATGACATCATGAATCATATTCATGCTTTCATGATTACATCATAATAACGGCATAGATACAGACATTCAATCCAAGGATGGCTTTTATCGTATCAAAGAACGCACGCTAGCATCTCTTCACACGATTCAATCAGTGCCATCAAAGAGATACGGATATCATCGCAGCAACAAAAACTCGGCATGGCAAGAATAACATAGAATAGACACCAGTGCGAGAGCGAATTTCTCTCGATGACATTTCTGAGAATCAAATGTTAGCTCGCTGCTGTGAGGATTCTCTTTGAAGCAACAAACGGTCGCTTATTCTCGTTTCGCGATCCGATTCTGTATGGGCAGTGGATAATTGCGATAGAATCATTTTACTATTGCCGCTTATTCTAACTATGTGTTGTGTCTATGATAAAGTATGTGAATGTTACACAAAAAGGTTTTGAAATATTGCAACCTAGTTTGAGAATAATCAAGTCGAATCATCGATTCGATTTTCTGCGATAATTGTCAACTTGCGATTCTCTCTTGGGAAATTCCACACAGCAACGATCATTATTAGACAGTAAATTTTTTCAAGGGCCGTGAAATACTCAGAGTATGAAGTGGAGCGAAGAAATGTAGAAATTCTCTCACGGCTCATGCATTGAGAGACACGATTTCTTGTAGCATCTTCTACCGGATTGAAAATGTTGTATACAATATAGATAGCAATATAGCCGCATCTGTCAAATTTTCGGCAATCACCAACACTGATTCAATCTAATATTAGCTTCCTCAAAATCAAAGAGAAGAAAAAACAATGTAGAAGCGAGGTTAGAAATCATGAAAAATCGCCCTTTCGGACGACTTTTCGCACAAGTATATGAAAAGAATGGTCCTTTCGAAGTTCCTCTATATTCAGAAAAAAAACAATGAGATTTACACGACACGTAAATCAATGATACTATGAAATAGACATCAATTAAATAATAAATTTGATTTCAAACTATAATCGATGTAAAACTAAACTGGAACACTTTGATTTTTTAATGGATGAGACAGTATTTTTTATTACCGCTTAATTTTGTTCTTAAAGTATATAAAAAATTAAATCGATAATAAAGGCTGGAGTCTACTAGGAAATTTTTATTTTATCAGATTGTTTGAATATTATTTTCAATTATCAGATTGTTTGAATATTTCGAATCAAATTGGTTGATTTTTTCACTATACTGCTCATTTGTTCAGAAATGTGTAATCTAAATCTGTAGAGAGAACTTCTTCTTTTCCATGTCTTTAAAGTTTTATGAATAACTGATAAAATCGTTTTCGGTTTTACAGATTATTTTTTGCCCTGCAAGACTAAACATCCCCTCTCGAGGAAACGCTTTGGAATTCGAATATTCATAACGCTTTTGCGAAATGTTAAATAAATAAAAAATAGTTACTTAATATAACTTATCATCTCTCTCCTGATAACCGATAGTAGTATATTAAGCTTGGTTATGCGTCGCATTTTAAACTATTACAAAAAAATCAATGATTTCTCTCTCGGCAGCCGATTGCCCAGGTAAACTTATTCGAATGTGTTGGTTTCAAAGCGGAATCATCGCTCTATACTTTTGTTGCCTTCATTTCTATAATGGTTCGATCGGTCCAGGAGTCTTACGAATTCCGAAAGTTTATCGTTGCGTAAACCGTACTGACTATTAAGATCATTTTTTCACTAAGCCATATTCCAGATCTTCTCCCATCCCTACTGATACATCTCCTATCCGGTGATCCTCGTGGAGATGCAGTGGTACCCGCGGTCTCCAACGAAGTATCGCACTAACATTCCTTTCCTTCCCCAGTAGCACAGCCTTTGATCGTGGTCGGCGTTGTTATTGACCATTTAATGAAAAATTTTGCGTGAGTGGAAAGTTCTCTGAGGCATATTTTTTTTGCGCATTTTTACTTATTCGATCAATTTCGAAGTGCAACTACGGGCACTCTACCTCAGTTCAGCTAGAAAATGAAGATCTGCAATGCATCTTTATATTCATTTTTTTGCTCCAAATATGTGCATAAAAAAGAATGTAAATTTTTTTTAAAAAATGGGGCTGATTGCTACTTATTGGAAACTCTTGAATTGATCCATTTAATTTCTTACACACATTGGAAATTGAATTTGTTCGTCTGTTAGAACAGTAACAGATCGGTTTCCATATCCTAAGCACAGAATTACATTACATGTGTGTTTGCTATTGCAACTAAAGTATTTTTTACTAGTCCAGAAATTTTCTTCACTCTAGACTAGTTTTTGAAAAGGACGTATGTGTTTAAAGCCACGTTACTTTTAAACAATTATAACTTGAAATCTATAGCTTCTACGAACTTTCTAAAACAAAAATAGATAGTAAAAATGAACAAAAAAATATATACATATTGATTTTTTTCGAGTTTGTTTTCAAAATATCTCGAAAAACTTTTTCATTAAGCGTAGCTTGGAAAATAATATTTTATTGCTCAAACACCTTCATTCTTTTAAAAATATCGTTTTTCTAAAATCGTTAAAAAGTTTTTCAGAAAACTTTTTCATCGATCATTTCTTCAATTTTATCAATATTCATTTGGTTTCCTTGTAACTTGACGTTTTTTTATGGTACAAAATAAAAAAAATCGTGCATTGGAGAGTGGATAATTTAATTGACTTCTTCTTAGACTCACTTTTTGTAGAAATTTTAGATTTCGAGTTATAATTATTTAAAATTAATGTTGCTTAAAACACAGACGCCATTTTCAAATATTAGTTTTGAGTAAAAAAATCACTAGACCAGTGAAAAATATTTTATCTTTCATACCGATCACACATGCAAAGTTTCATGCAAATTGAAGGTGCAAATTGAAGGTGCAAATTGAAGGTGGTCGTTCCAGAATTTTACCATGAAATTATGTCATGATAATAATTGACCAATTTCAACTTGACATAGTCTATGTTTTTATCGCGTATTTAAAAATATCCTACATACCTCTCATCTTAAATGTGTGTGTGCGTGATATCATTTTACTGTTGGATTTTGATATTTATTCTTCTGCTGAGGAAATGGCATTAAAGCAAAAAGAGCGTACAAATTATGCTCGCACATCGTGTAACTCCGAGCAGTTGACGAAATAGTTAAATGTGGTCAAATCAACTGCAACAAATGACGTAATTAAAGTATTCGAATAACGGTTTTCGATAGTCAGGAAGACTGAACCGGGCGAAAATCAAAAGGACACAAAAACGATTAAAAGAGTGTGTCAACTTCTCCGTCCTAAATTTCGCAAGTAATAGCTTAAAGTGATATTATTGAGGTTGAATTAGGAACTAAAATAGCTAAACATAATATTTAAAATTGTCACCCGCATGAGAGGAGTAATATCTAATTGGAGTGTTTACAATATAAAAACAATAGCACATCAATATTGAAATGTAGAATACTGTGACTAAACTTAAAATGTATTTGAATTATCTTTAAAGGAACACGATTGACGGTTTCGAAAAGTATAATTCTATTGTTGATGTGTACCGAGCGAATGACACAATAAATGTTTGTACATTTTATATTCCTCAATTTTAAAAAATATCACATAAAAAATAAAATCGTTTTTGATTCGGGGTCTGTTCCTGTGGTTTCAAGAACAAAATAGATGAATGTACATTTATCCTCAGCTTTAAACATTTGGTTTTTCACCGAGGAGTGTTTTGTTTGAGGAAAGAGTGACATTTACATCGCAATCGAGACCGTCAACCAGAATATTTTTTTGCAGTAGTAGCTCTAAAATCGTCAGATGCTATTCCCAAGGTAACACAATTTTTTCGTGCTGTGTTGGCTGGATTTGGCATTTTGCCATTCCGAGAAGTTAGCGACATACCGTGAACAATGTCCAGGATGTGCCTAAAAACGAAAATCGAAATTCGTTACGTCAAAGACTAACAATGTTGTTACCAATAGTTACCAGTAGTGATCTCAACAGGAAAGTCGCTATATTAAATTGCAGATCACCCGACTTTCAATCAACGCATTGTGATAAAATCGAGTACAATATCTAGGCTTCAGCTCTAAGAAGTAATACCGAAGAAAAAAGTTCGTCGTTTGTGTAATATTGCCGTTGAAGCCACGCGAAATCTTGAATCGAATGCACCTATTTTCATCCAACCCTCAACGGATCGAACAGAGACAGCAGATTTAGAATATGAGTTGAATACTGAAGCTGGAAAGATTTATTTCTCGATTTCAAAAATACTGCATATTATTACAATGGGAAAATACAGCACAAATTAAAATACAGTACACTTAGAATAAATCACAGATAAAGGTATTTGGTCCAAAAATACAGTACAATACTCCAAATACAGTTTGGATATACACATACGCCAAAATTACCTAATCAAATCGACCTAGCAGCTCAAATTGAAACGCCAATCAAACGTAATATGCAACAGTACTTTGATTGATACTTTTAATAATTCTCAAAGGGAAATATCTAATCTGAGGTCTTCAACGAAAATTGACGCTGATACGATCATATTCTGGGATCGAAAGATTATATACTACCAACTAAAGAAAATACGGTCAGAATATGATACCTGACACAAGTCTGTAACGTTTCATCACGACAACGCATGGCCATGAGTATAAGCGCAGATTAAACACTTTGTAAATAATGATAAATTGGAGATTCAGCCTTAGCCCGCTAGTTCTAGGTCCGAACAGAGCTAATAAAAGTAATTTTCATTGACTAAAAATAAACGAAAATGACAACAAATTACTGTCACTCTCAGTTTCGCTTGCAAACTATGAGAACGGAATCCATGTGCAGTCAATGACATAAGCGGGACAATAGTTTCAACATTGTGTTTTTTCTTTCATTTTCATTTCATTCTGAGTCATTTCAAGTTTTCAGTGAAAATCCCATAATATGCAGTGTCGATATTCAACCGAAGCTGTGAGAATTGAAAACGACAGAAAAAGGTTTCACAATAACTTTTACCTGTTGGTGCTTGAATTTGTAGTAGTTTTGGTTTCCAAAGGTCTGGCATATAATTGTTTCGATTTGCCATATTTGAGTCACTTTTTAGCCAAGCGTCACAGATTTTAATACATCGATGAAAGAATGAGAATTGAAATTCTGCTGATGCTCCCTGAAGACGTTACTTTGGTTTCGTCTTGTCATAGAGGAAATAGTGATGTTGGCAATTATACTCTCTCATTTTTTCGATGACAAACGAAAATGCTTCGCCTCTCTTCGATTGTTCTGGTGTCGGTCATTTACGAATGAGACAGTAAAACATTGAAAATGAGACTTTTGGTATTGTTTCTTTCATTGATAATGCGTGACAATTTTAAGCTCTGGTTCCGAATACCAATTGCTTCGACCGATGAATAACAAAGTAAAACGAAGGCATTCGCAGCCGATTAGTAGCGTACATAACCATTGCATGGCTTGCTACGATCCTACGGACACTAAGGCTGTGAACCATTTCGCGGTTAATTTTAACTTTTGGTTAAAATCTGACACTTGAGTGGTTATTTGGTGTCGAGTAGTTAAATTTGACTAAAACTGTGGCCCATTTCAAAATTTGACGGACGGAAAGTTATTTGGGTTTATTTTCCACTGGAAATAATTTCAACTAAAGTATTAGTATTAGAATTTTCATTGTGAAATTTTTTTCAGTGTTGAAAAATAACTATCGATCTGTCAAAAATAACCATGCTCTCGAGCAGGGTTATTTTTGACAACATCAAATTAACCACTCGAGTGTCAGATTTTAACCAAAAGTTAAAATTAACCGCGAAATGGTTCACAGCCTAAGAAGATGAATAACGCTACCACCAAAATATTCTAATGAGCTTCACTTCAACAAAAACAAAGTCAACTCGTTTTTTTTACTAAAAAAACGAGAAAATGGTGTTCATGAATTGCCAAAATGCTCGGAAAAATTTTTAGTTTCTTTTGAACAATACTTAGAATAAAACATCTAATCAGATTTTAACAAAATGTTTCTGAATTTAGAGGAAAAAACGCTAGGAACTAATTCCGATATATAACATTTCATATTATTATCCACATTTGAATGATTTTTCTGTACTTTCAAGAATCTAAGAGGGCACTAAGAACTTTTACCGTACTATCAAGTTGTCAAAAGATTTACGTGCACTATTCAGCTACCAAACTAAATTGAACTTTGTCTGAATTTGAGAAAAGAATTCTTTCAAACACTGTGAAACTTTTGGTTGGCTTTACACACTTATTTTCGAATTTTCAGTTCCGGAATGTTTCAACGGAAAAATTCATCACTTTAATCGAAATTACCGATATCCGCTATGCTTGTGTAGCTTTGAAATATTTCGGTAGATTTGAAAGAAATAGCACTGAAAGATCTGTAGCTGTAGATCAGTTTTTAACGGATCGTTCGGTAAATATTAACGAATCCAATTGTCAGTATGCCACATTGATTTTTAGTTGAATTTGAGGTAAATGAAGTCAATTTTAAACAAAATTCAATGTCTAGATGCATCCTTATTTATTATTCGTGTTATGCGATTATCTTCGAGTTAATTATGGATTGTAAGTATAAGTTGAGCACAATGATGATTAAAGTGATTGTAATTATGGTGCTTTTCCACAGGCGCCCTACTTCGTTCTATAAATATATGGTAGTTTCTAAATATCCGGCTATTGCATCAGCGACAGGCGATGCTACTCTAGCACTTTGGTTCCATGCAAATGCAAGCCACCCTGCAGATAAAATACATCATTTGTTCATAATAAATACACTATTTGGAATCGGAACGCTAACTACAACTTGGGAATGTTTCCGACGAAGTTTGTAATTCATATAAAAATAACATATATTTTCAATTAATAGTAAAATGCATTCGAAGTTCAATTAATTGGTTTTTGGTTTTCTGAAATTTCAAACATTAAACTAAATTACATTCAAATTTTTTTATATTGTATTGAACTGTAGAAATTACTTCGGAAATTACTGAAATTAATGTCGTTTACGCACGAGAAAACTGAAACTGACCCAGGGTAGTTTCATCAAACAAACACTCTTCACGAAACTGTGTTGATTTCGCACTCAGCAACGAGGGTTTGAGCAAACCTGATATCAAAACCAGGTTCGAAACTGACTCGATTTTCAGTTCAACAACGTTGAAACTAGGTTCGAAACCGGTTTCAAACAAAGGGTTTGACAGCAGTTAGAGTGGGAACTGGGTTAGGTTTGGCATCAAGCATAAGTGTGTAGTCTCAATTCCAATTATCATGGAATCATAGTAGGCGAACGCATCGGACGAAAAATCTATTCTCTCTTACCAAAGATTAGAGAAATTTTCACATTTTTCAAAGAAAATTTTAAGAAGGTTCTTACATTGAAAAGTTTACATTTGAATTAGTGAAATTTTAATTTCATATTCAGTGTTGTTTCGAACTGATTCGATTCAATATTCTGACTTTGTCGCGTAACCGAGCCATCGCATCTGATCCAGCAATGAATTCAGCTTTCACACCGGGACCGGATTTTTTCATTATCAATTCGTTGAATAATCTACGTCACATATGTGAAGTCTTACAAAATGCATTGCGTTTCCTTCTACTCAAGCATTTTCTGTAAGGAAATAAATGGTTCTCACTACCGAGATCGGGCACCGGATACCGGATATGCTCCCATCGGCAAGGTTCATTCACTGCAATACCGAGTCAGCACACGAACGAACAGCATGCCGATCGAATCGGATAATTTATCATCTCGGGTATTAGCACATTCTTACCGAGTACGAGATTTCCAAACCGCCCTCTAAAGCAGGAATCACGTGCGAATAGTCAAGCATCGCAATTACAGATGCTGCCAGGACATAATCCGCCAATAAAATTCCCAAGCAATTGCCGACTGTTTGATCTAGCAGCGGAATACGCAAACTTTCCGACCGCAACAGACAAAACATTTGCCTTTTCGACCGAAGTCCGGAAGTCTCCCCGGAAGCGGGATTCGATGGCAGTGCGGGTGGCAGCAAAATTGTGCCCTCGAAAAGGGAAGTTTTTTTCCTCGGTCAATTTTCCTTTGGTTTAGCTTTTCGTACGTCTGCGTATTCGTGTGCGTCTGTGGGCGGCTGCAAACCTCAGGAAAACGATAAAAATAAAGCAAATAAGATTATGTCTTCTTGAAATGGAACGAAATAAATTGCACATCATATTGTGGCCCTTTGCAGAGGCTTCTTTGCTGACCATCGGTTGGTAGCGGCAGCAGAATCATCGTCATCATCATCGTCGTCATCATCAATAGTGATGACTGACTGGCCTACTGACAGTGTGCCTCCCGGGGATAAACCAATATGCGGTGGAAAATCCCACAAACAGGACGTTACTTCACTAGCCGGAATGCTTTCATCTGTAAATTTGTTGAGGAAAACTGGCCAGCGGAAATCTTTGTCCTCTTGTATCCTCCTTCCGTTGGAGACAAAATTTTATATTTTGCTCTTTTTCGAGGCCACAAACTTCCGGGATTTTCACCGAAAGCCGGATTAGGGAAGCAAAAAAGATTATGGTTCGAGGAAGAAATTTGATTTTCCGGAGGATTTTTACCGAGTACTCGTCTTCGACGACCGTTTGTATTACGCGTCGCTACTCCATAATCAGTTAACTTTCGGAACGCATTTTAATCAGCCAACTCTCTCCAATACTAAAAGCTTTCGACAGCATTTCTGCGAAGGTCACCACTCAAGCACTCAACAGGAGCACAAGCAAGAGCAAGCAACACTTCTAGGGAGAGAGGGTCGTACGTGACGTGACCAACAAAGTCAAACTGTCGAAACAAATTGCCATTCTCGTATATTATTTATTAGCGAAGCACCCACCCGGACCGGAATCTTCCACCCGAGATGATCGAGATTCCAGGATTTTCATGGCACTGTCGTTCGTTTAGCTGACTCGGTCCATCCGTTTCTCGGCAATCGGGATTCAACTACTGCACTGCAGTCAATCTACAGGTGTCGGGTCGGGACGCCGTCGTGCTCATCAGTCAATATTCTTGAGAACATCCGAAGAGCGAAGAAGGAGAACTGTTTTCAGTTTTTGTTTTTTTCTTTTTCATTTTGTTCACAATTTATTCCCCATAGCTTTCATCCGCAAACTTTCTGCCCAAGGCGACTACTCAACGTCCCGTCATATCCGGATCAGGTGAAAGCTGGAGAAAAGCGATTGGAAAATTGGCTGTGAATTCCAAGTGGCACAGCATCTATCAATAATTGATTTATAGCTATCGCAAGTGGTGTTTTATCTGGTCTGGTGCTGATGACGGGGGTACATACACTTACATATAGGGAAGATAAACTTCTGAGATGCTGCTGGGCGTCGAGCGAAACTGAATGGCAAAACACGACGCTAGTGAGCATAACCGCTTCTTGGAAGCAATTGCCAGTGCAACTGAATAAATAAAATGGAATCACCTGATGTCGTATAAATGACACACGGGATCTGTTTCACACACGGTTGAAAAGCTAGGAATCGTTTATTTGTTCGGAGAATATATAATCGAGAAAATTGATAGATCGTTCAACAAATGTGTCACTCGTAGCTCTAAACATGGAAACTTCAATGTTTTCAAGTTCTTCTTTCAAAAACTTAATCTTCTACTGTTTGTAGAGATATAAAAATAAGCTCGTGATGTACATATTGCTTCGAAAACGGGATCAGAAGAAGAAAATTTTACACAATTTATTCGTAGAGAAAACTAGTCTATGATTTTCATGCACCATGCACTCGGTTCCCCGTCAGTTGCACTTCGATGATTAGTTGAACCGCGAAACGGTAAACGTCTAGTCGCTACATGAACAGTAACCATGACGATATTCGTTTTCGTACCAATTAGGTTTTGCACGAACATGCCATAACCTCACAAAATGAACAGAATGAACTTTTTTTGACAGTCGACGTGTACTTGTTTACAGTTTAATTAGAGTGACTATAATCAGAGTGGCGACAGCTGTTCGTTTGGAATGACAGCTCCCAGTTCCAAACGAGCAAACGACCTGTCAGTTCAATGTAAAGCTAATGGAATGTTTTGAATTGTTGCCAAAATTACGGATGAGATGTCGTCACTCTGGTTATAGGCACTCTAAGTTTAATAGCTCATTAGAGGTTCATCGTTCGAATGTAAAAATTGCAAGTCACCTCACACTAAACAGATTCATACATATATCGCTCCTTGATGCTGGAAACACATACAGGGTAATCTTTTCAGTTCTGTCCACTGTGGAATATGTTTTTAACAGGCACTTTTTCGTCATTTTTCAATTTTTAACTTGCAGTCGCAAAACAAAACAAGTAAACGGCAACTGTCAAAGATGAACTTGATTCATCGGCAGTTCATTTGTGTCGTCATCGTGCAAAACGTAATAACAAATCGAGTTCAAATGTGCCACGCTGAACGACCGAAATTAACTCTGCGCCGAAGTTGGTTTTAAGAGCAAAATTTTCATACCATAACTATTGAATTAGTGGGAATGCAAAATTTATTTTACTGTAACAATTCTTGTTTTCAGAGAATTTTTCAGTAGGTGAAAAACATAGCCTGCACAGAAAAAAATTATGAATTTTTGCATGTTTTGGAATATAATTTTTTATGAATTACAACGCTTCATTTATGTGCATCGTAAAGATGTAAAATTACAAGATTGTTTTCGAACTGTGTGGACACAAACCAGCATCAATTTCAATCAAACACGAAATTCTCGTTTAACTCTGTCTATCTGTTACCATCACAGAAAACAAAAATGAAATTGGTTTTATTAACAAGCGCATTTGTCAAAAACTCATGAGAAGTGTCAAAGCATAACCATTCATTGAAAACATAACAAGAAAAAAAGAAAAAAAGAATAGTCATGTTGAAACTGCTTGCAAATGGTTTTGATGTTTGTCGAATGTGTTACATATTTAAATATCTAAACCGATATGTAAAAATGTTATTAACTATTAATGGAAAGTTTTTTGGCATTAAAAATGCCTTACTATTCACTATAGGGGGCGGGAGGAATTAACAGTTTCAAAAATGGATTGTACACAGAAAAAAATATTGAAATTTACACGACATGTAATTCAATGATATTTTGAAAGAGACATCAATTGAATCAACAATTTAATTGAAAACCATCATCGAGGTAAAAGTATACACCGAAACCTCCATTTACGAACTAAACGGGGGTTCGTAAATGGAGGTAGTTCGTAAAAAAAAGTTTACGTTATTTGGAATTTACTTCGTAAAAAAAGTTTACGTTATTTGGAATTTACTTCGTAAAAAAAGTTTTGTGTAATGAATGTGGAAACCCCCAATCACATGGCCATTTTCGAACCGGAATTGATGAGTAGTTGACGGAAATCGATGCTCGAAATGGTTCGGAAATCCAAGATGGCGACTTCCGGTTTGTCGATATTCCTTAAAAACCCTTACAATGTGGGTATTTTCGGAACTGGATTGATGAGTCGTTGACGGAAAACGATGCTCGAAACGGTTCGGAAATCCAAGATGGCGACTTCCGGTTTGTCAATATTCCTTAAAAACCCTTACAATGTGGGTATTTTCGGAACGGGATTGATGAGTAGATGACGGAAAACGATGTTTGAAGTGGTTAGTTGCGGTTTCAAATTTCGACATTCTAAAAATTAATATTGAGTCGAAAAGGTTCCTTTATCAGGAAGAAGAGATTGCCATACTGAAGAGGTGTACTCTTGTTTCATTCGATTCGGAGAAAGTCGATCCTGCCAGTTTATCTGCTATTTATTTCTGGAATTGCTCATAAATGTTAAAAATTCAGTGTCATGTGGTTGTCTAACTGACTCTTCAGGAATCAGAACAAATTGGCTCAAATGGCACGTTCCCCTTGATATTTGGAGATTTGTGCCTTGCCATCAATTTGTTTTTAGCATCATTTTCCCGATATATAAGAGGGAAGGATTGAAAGGAAATGGTAAGGGTTGGACTAGGAGGATGGGAAAAAATGACGACACAAAAACACATAAAAGCAGAAGTAAATTCTGCACCCCTAAGGGATGCCGAACAATCTGCTGGGGATCACATCTGGTGGAAGCAGAAGTAAATTCTGAACCTCTAAGAGGTCCCGAACAGTCTGCTATTAATAAAACCTCCAACCCCCGAGAGGATTTAGAGATCTTACAAAAGCGACACCATTCTGCACTCCCGGAAGAATGCAGAACGATTCGCAGTATGTACGAGCAGAAGTAAATTCGGTACCCCCTAAAGGATGCCAAACAATCTGCTAAACCCTATTTAAGGTGAATACAGAAAGGATTCATTCACTCCATGAAGAACGATGAATCCTTCTGACTATAGCTCCTTACCACATTGGGTGAGAAACGAGAGAATATCCTTCAATTTTAGCTCCGCATACACAGACTCAACCATGTATGGAGAACCAAAAACCCGGATACGAAGCTGCGTCAATGCGGGGCAGTTACATATCAGATGATATGAAGTACCGTAATCGCATTCACACAAATCACACGAATAATACTCAGCACGTTGAATAGTAGCCATGTGATAATTGAGTTTGCAATGTCCAGTCAGAGCTCTGACCAGAATACTGCAATGATGCTTGGAGAAATGCAGTAGACACTTTGACATTTTCAGATTTAAATCTGGTAGAAATGCTTTAGTCTGAGCGCAAGTTTGCAAGCTGCGCCAGTAGCTGGCATGTTTGGATGCAGCCCAAGAACGAATCTTGTGCTTTATCCAACTAGTTGAAAGTGGTAAAGCTGGTTCAGGGCCAACGAAATCATTCGTTTCACCAGCTCTAGCCAACTCATCAGCCCATTCATTTCCAGTAATACCAGAATGGCCGGGTACCCATATGAAGTAAACAGCATTTGAAATGCTGAGGTCTTCAATTTGAGTTCGACATGCGATCACTAGATTCGACCGTGAGTCATTCGAACTGAGTGCTTTTAAGGCTGCCTGACTGTCGGAACAAAAATAAATACGTTTACCACAGATCCTCTGCTGAAGTGCCGATTGTACTCCACACAGAATCGCGTAGATTTCTGCTTGGAACACAGTACAGTATCTACCAAGTGAATGAGACTGCTCCAGCCTCATTTCACGACAGTAGACACCAGCACCAGCACGACCATTCAACAGAGAACCGTCCGTATAACAAACTATGTGTTCATCAAGTTGTCGTTCCAGACAACCGGACAACCATTCCTCACGAAGAGGATAGCTCACATTGAATGTTTTGAAAGGAAAACTGCATGTGAGAGTTAGGTCACTAGGAGCGAGTAAATACTCAACCATTTGAGACCACAAGCGAGTGTGGCTGGTAGCATAATCTAATGGGTTACTGTTCCAAAGCCCTGTAACCCTAAGACGGTATGCACAAGATAATGCTTCTTGTTTTAGGAACACATGTAGTGGTTTAATGCACAGTAGCGCCTCTAGAGCAGCAGTAGGAGTTGTCGTGAATGCTCCTGTCATCGCCATTAGGACCATCCTTTGGAGATGATTTAGCTTTGACTGAACTGTCGCGACTTCTCCTTTCTGCCACCATACAAGACATCCATATGCTAAAATTGGTCTAACAATAGTTGTGTAGATCCAATGAATATATCTGGGTTTGAGTCCCCATGATTTTCCAAAAGCTCGTCTGCATTGGCCGAAAGCCATGCAAGCTCTTTTAATCCTGAAGTCAATGTGAGCAGACCAATTCAGTTTTGAGTGAAGAATAACCCCGACGTATTTAACTTGATCGACCACAGTGACCTCTGAACCGAAGGACTGTAACGGACGAGCTCCTGTGATTATCCTACGATGAGTGAAAAGCACCATTGATGTTTTGCCCGGATTTACAGACAATCCAACCTGACAACACCATTGTTCAACAGATCGCAGGGCTTGCTGCATTAAATCAAAGAGAGTGTTAATGCTTATACCGGTCATCAATATATGATAATCGTCGGCAAAACCATAAGTCGGAAATCCAAGGTTATTAGGTTTCCTCAACAAACCATCAGCGACTAGGTTCCATAAAAGTGGGGATAGTACACCACCTTGAGGACACCCACAGACACTCAGCTTTCTAATCTCTGCTTGCCGAAGCGATGAACAAAGAAGTCGATTGCTAAGCATTGCGTGTATCCAATTTGTGATACTTGAAGGTATGCCATGACCACGGGCTGCTTCCAGAATTGAATTGAAAGACACGTTATCAAAGGCACCTTCAATATCTAGGAAAACTCCCAAGCAAGATTGCTTTTGTGAGAAAGCTTTTTCAATATTGTACACAACATCATGTAACAGGGTTGTAGTGGACTTTCCACGCTGGTAAGCATGTTGCATTCCATGTAGCGGATGCACACCCAAACTAACATTCCTGATATAGTGATCGACTATGCGTTCCACTGTTTTAAGAAGAAATGAGCTAAGACTGATAGGCCTGAAACTCTTCGCTTCCTCATAAGTGTCGCGACCGCCTTTGGGAATAAATTTGACAATTATTTCCTGCCAGGCTCTTGGAATATATCCAGTCGCAAGACTAAAAGTAAGTATTTTCTTCAAAACATGTTTGAAATGTTCATACCCTTTCTGCAGTAACACTGGGAAAACTCCATCCTTTCCAGGAGACTTGTACGGAGCAAAACTCTCAACTGCCCATTTGACCGATTCAATTGTCACAATGCTTCGAGCAAGGGCCCAAGAATCGTAACTACCTGAAAAAGTCTCGGGAAGAGCTGTCGGTGATGGATCCATACATCCTGGAAAGTGAGTGTTAAAAAGATAGTGAAGTACATCACCTTCATCAGACAAGTGTTCACCATCTGAAGTTCTTAAGAAACTGACATTAAAGTCCTTAGACTTCGAAAGTAACTTATTTAATCTGCTAGCCTCGTTGAGACTAGAGACATTTGTGCAGAGGCTTTTCCAACCACTTCGCTCAGACGATCGAAGAGCATTTTTGTAAGCCCTTCGAGCCGACACGAATGCCTCCGACCCATCTCTGCGTCGGTGGTTCCAAGCTCTTCTGCATAGTTTCCTTAGTCTATCAAGTTCAGCATTCCACCAAGGAGTTCCTCTAGTAGCTCGCACAATCCGAAGTGGACAAGCCTCTTCATATGCTGCAACTATGAGTGAGTTTGTCTCGTCGACAACATTTTCCAAATCAATTGGGGTTTCAATTGTTGGTTGGTACCCGTAAAATCTAGTCGCCAAGCCCTCTTCATAGAGGTCCCAGTTTGTAGATTTGGGATTACGATATGTGATAATATCAAATTTAACGTTTGAATGATCAAAGAATATGTACTTATGATCAGACAACGAAGGTTCGAGCTCATCGGAGACGAGCCAATTCACCAACTCATGCGCAATTCTATCAGAGCAGAGAGTTACGTCCAAAACCTCCTCTCTGCCAGATCTCGCAAAAGTTGGACGGTTTCCTGCATTGACTATGTGCAGGTTTGTACTGCTCACAAATTCCATCATATCAGAGCCTCTCGAATTTATATCTGTGCTGCCCCAAATGATATGGTGAGCATTTATGTCACTGCCGATTACAAGCGGTAAATCACTTTTGCAGCAGTATGATACAACCTTTTTGAAGTCATCGCTTGGCGAAGGTTGGTTATGCGGTAAATATGCCGAACAATAGACATATTTCCTGTCTATGCCATCAACAGTCATACCAACTGTGACAGCACAAATATCCCGAGTTGTGAGCTCCGATATGCGAGAAACATCGAGAGCACTATTTGCAAGTATGCATGCTCGAGGCATTTCACGTGGATTAGTCATACCGCTCTTGTTGAAGGCAACAAAGACTGGGTTTAACAATTTTCCAACGTAGAAGTTTCCCTTTTGGAAATATGGTTCTTGAACCAAAGCTATAGAAGCTTTACCTTCTTGCAGAAGTCTGGATAGATTCATAGTTGCTGTACGTTTATGCTGAAGATTGATTTGTGCCACTCTAACCATTATCAATCAGAGTAACGAACATTCCACCTTCAGCACTTATCGTACAACAACTACAAGAAACCAAATATATTGGCTTATAATCGCCTATAGCGAACCATGTAAGGATTTTTTTAAATGTTTTAATCATTTAAATCCCACGAGTTGCGAAGAAAGAAGTCGTCCACTGTGCCAGAGCTTCGCTTAACACAGTAAGGGAAAATCCCAAGATATTCCGTTCACGACTGCATTGTTTAACCTCCTGCAGCCATTCAGCCATCGGCACGGAAATACACCTTGACTTAGGAGTTCCTATTTTTGTGGCCTTTTACGACATGGAACAGGAAACCAGTGGATCAATTCTTGGTAAAAAATAATTCCGCCGGATGCCACACGGCTTACCTGTTTGGTGGACTTATACCACCGGTACAGGTGGACCGTAGCGTTATTCTTAGCCAGTTGGGAAACCGCTACCGACACTACACGGCTATCTAGGCTGCTCAGAGAGGGAAGTTGACATTGATGGTCAACTTCCATGGATGGCCGAGCAGCCGCGAAAAATTGCTCACAAATGTTAAAAATTGCTCATAAATGTTAAAAATTCAGTGTCATGTGGATGTCTAACTGACTCTTACCACTTGAGCCGAATAATATCCCTTTTTCTCAATGGCTTACAAAATGTTAAATAATATTCCGACGGGCCAGTTGACATGAGATTTTGACAAGTTTAAATAAAAACAAATGTGTCGTGATGAGAGTAACAGTACATTTTTCGACTTTATCACGTACACTAAAACAACTGAAATCATAAGTGTAACACTGAAAATAAAAAAAATTGGGTACACGGTCATTGATTTGAAACCAAATTTTAATGTTTGTGGTTGCTTCCAAATATTAGATTGAGACTTCCATATGTTCAATAAATATTGAAAGCATACAAAATAACGTTCAGACGTCTACTTGTTATGGTCATTTCGAGAATATAGTACAATATTCAAACATTAATGATTAGCAAACACCTTTGTCAGAAGCATAACTTTTTTTAAAACGATATATAATCATATCGTAATGATCGTCAAAGAATTCCGATACAACTAAACTCACCATTTTGATTTTTGAAGCGCTTTCAAACATAATTTCCCGGTATATACTCATCAAACTCGTTCCGAAAATACTAACATTGTAAGGGTTTTAAGGAATATCAACAAACCGTAAGTCGCCATCTTGGATTTCCGAACCACCTCAAACATAGTTTTCCGTCATCTACTCATCAATCCCGTTCCGAAAATACCCACATTGTAAAGGTTTTTAAGGAATATCGACAGACCGGAAGTCGCCATCTTGGATTTCCGAACCACCTCAAACATAGTTTTCCGTCATCTACTCATCAATCCCGTTCCGAAAATACCCACATTGTAAAGGTTTTTAAGGAATATCGACAGACCGGAAGTCGCCATCTTGGATTTCCGAACCACCTCAAACATAGTTTTCCGTCATCTACTCATCAATCCCGTTCCGAAAATACCCACATTGTAAAGGTTTTTAAGGAACATCGACAAACCGGAAGTCGCCATCTTGGATTTCCGAACCACCTCAAACATAGTTTTCCGTCATCTACTCATCAATCCCGTTCCGAAAATACCCACATTGTAAAGGTTTTTAAGGAATATCGACAGACCGGAAGTCGCCATCTTGGATTTCCGAACCACCTCAAACATAGTTTTCCGTCATCTACTCATCAATCCCGTTCCGAAAATACCCACATTGTAAAGGTTTTTAAGGAACATCGACAAACCGGAAGTCGCCATCTTGGATTTCCGAACCACCTCAAACATAGTTTTCCGTCATCTACTCATCAATCCCGTTCCGAAAATACCCACATTGTAAAGGTTTTTAAGGAATATCGACAGACCGGAAGTCGCCATCTTGGATTTCCGAACCACCTCAAACATAGTTTTCCGTCATCTACTCATCAATCCCGTTCCGAAAATACCCACATTGTAAAGGTTTTTAAGGAATATCGACAGACCGGAAGTCGCCATCTTGGATTTCCGAACCACTTCAAACATAGTTTTCCGTCATCTACTCATCAATCCCGTTCCGAAAATACCCATATTGGAGCCGGAAATTGTTTTCATTGGATGCAAAAACCTCTTTTTACGAAGTTGGTTCGTAAGAAAAGTTTACGTTATTTGGGATTTGGTTCTTAGAAAAAAATTACCTAAAAAGAGGTAACCTAAAAAAGTGTTCGTAAACGGAGGTTTGGGTGTATTAGAATACCTTGATTTTTCAACCAATTATACAACATATTTTAATATTTTTTTGTTAGTATATTGAAAAGTAAAGACCTGAGGAGTAAATTTACATTAAATTTTCTGCTCCAAATATGTGCGTGAATATAGATGTCAATATTTTTATTTGTGTATATGCGTTCGCCCGCTGGATTGTCGCTTTTTCCTACTCTTCACTATACGAGGCAGGATGTCAATTTTAAAAAATGCAAAACTAACCGCGTAACCTTTTTCTGTCATAATTTCGAACGCTTATAACTTAGTCATTTGTTGATGGATTTATATAATTTAAATACCAATCAATTCGTAAACATTTAACTTAAACTTATGGGTTTACATTTAAGTATTTCAATTTTATACCATTGAAAAATTGGTTTGAATTGACCTATGTTTTCACGAGCCGATCACAGTCGCAGTGAAATGATATCATAATCTCGTCTGATTTGCGCAGTATGAACTATAGCACAAAAGGGAATCTAAAAATAGATGCCCGTATACACAGTTCGTGCTCGCATCTCATCCGACACAGTCGCAAATCGTTTACGGTCGAGACCACAGAAACAAAGACAATACAGTATAGTGAACAATAGAGTGCACGTAATGGGCAAATACGATTTAACAAAGCCTGAAACTTAGCCTACAAGACCAAATTAAATTTGTATAGATTTCAAGCGCTGCAAAGTTAGACCAGCAGCAAATGAAATTGAAATCTTACTTAAGACCATCCTCCAAGTACCATGCGCGCGGGTGGTTTTAGGAAATTTTCGATGTAAATTTTGAAAAATTTGACAAAACCTAAAACATACAGCCTGTTGCGAACTTGCAACGAGATACAGAGACAAGTTTCCGATTTCTTGAACTGGTTTTATTTCAGGGTAACAATTTCCTGTGACGACAACACCGTCGTTAAAAAATCCCTATCGAGAGACAAATTAAATTCATATATTGACAATATTAATAATAACGTAATTGCATTTTCTTAACTCTAATGAATATACATTCCAGACTGAATTTGGACTTACGTTTAGTGTCTCTAAAGTGCGTCTTTCTTTATGTTTATCTCATAAACCGGTAAGAGTTATGCTACAAGATTGTTTATATTTTAGGTTAGGTTTAGAACTATCAGTTTGTCGATGTCTTATTTACCCCAAGTTTGGTGTTTATCTTGGTTTGCTTTATTCCACAGGTTGCTTTTTAAACTATTCAAACAGCAGGTAGGTATCTAAAACTGATTTGTTTAGAAATTATGTTGACAACAAACGCTGGCTGACAAACCTGATTTAGTAAAAACGTACTATAAACTTAAGTTCATCACGTCTTCACTTTTTAAACTAGAATAACCAATTACTTTTTAAGCCGTTACATTGAGTATTACGAATTCGCTAGCTTTTTGCCTTTCTCTATAGAAAGGTATTAGAATTGCTGGAAAAACCGACTTTCGAACGGAGCCTCGGAGACCCATAGTATTATATACCATTCGACTCAGTTCGACGAGATCGGAAAATGTATGTGTGTGTGTGTATGTGTGTGTGCACTTTTAGAAGATATTTGAACGCGCTCAATTTTCACAGAGATGGCTGAACCGATTTTAACAAACTTGGGCTCGTTTGAAAGGTACTATCGGGCCATTGATCAAGTTCGAAGATCAAATGGCTGTGACTTTTGGTTCCGGAGATATGATTGTATAAGTGACGTAACAGACAAAAAGCGTTGTATTTGAACGCGCTCAATTTTCTCAGAGATAACTGAACCGATTTTAACAAACTTGGGCTCGTTTGAAAGCTACTGTCGGGAAATTGATCAAGTTCGAAGATCAAATGGTTGTGACTTTTGGTTCCAGATATATGATGGTATAAGTCAGTTCGAGCTCGCATCTCAGCCAACACAGTCGAAAATCGTTTGCGGTCGAAGCAAAAGAAACAAAGACAATACAGTGCAGTGAACAATAGAGTGTACGGAATGGTCAAATACGATTTAACAAAGCCTGAAACTTGGCCAACAAGGCCAAATTCAATTTGTATAGATTTCAAGCGTTGCAAAGTTAGACCAGCAGCAAATGAAATTGAAATCTTACTTAAAGAACGAATGCATCTAGACGCTAATAATGTAAGTGAGATTCAATTCAACAAGGCGTCTAACTGTGTGTACATTATGTTTAAACGCGAAAGCGATGCAATTGCATTCGCTTCGGTTAACAACGAGGTGCACAGCGTTGAGTGTGACAACATTAAATACAAAATTCCTGTGCACATGGTGGACAATGCCATACAAGTACGCGTGCATGACCTTCCCCCGCAGTCCACCGATGAGTATGTTCGGGAAAGTATGTCGCAGTACGGTGAAGTTCTTTCCATCGAAAGGGAAGTATGGCGGAATTTTTTTCCGGGTATCCGGAATGGCGTGCGAGTGGTACGTATGCAACTACGTAAAGCAATTCCATCTTACATCATTTGTAATCAAGACGGGAAACATCCGTGTAAAACGCTGATTACGTATGAAAATCAACTGGTTACATGTCAGTTTTGTGAACAACCTGCACACTACGGTAAACCTTGCACTGAAACTGCGAAAAGAACATCTTCAACAAAAGACAAGGGCAACCGTTCAACAACGAAAACTAGTGAGCGTAGTACTCCTGTTTCACCATCAAACCAACCAACAACTGCAACCAATGTACAACAAGGCGCTCCTACAGCAACTAGCAACGAGCTCAAGACTGCGAACAACAAGGAAAACGAAAAGAAGACTGAAATCAACAACAAAACCATCGATGCGGCAATGGAGGACGAGACGAGCCACGAAAAAAGTGCCCCTCAACCCTCGCAGGAGGAAAATGGAAGCTCTTCTCCTCCTAGAAAAAGAGTGACAACGAGATCCACTTCGAAAAATTTTTTATTTAAAAAATCGGCTAATTCGGCCACGTAAAGCTTGTACGCAAATAGGCCTGAATAAAAAAACATATTTTAAATAAAAAAAAAAATATGATGGTATAAGTGACGTAACCGACAAAACACATTGATTTTTACCGCTCTTATATATATATATATATATATATATATATATATATATATATATATATATATATATATATATATATATATATATATATATATATATATATATATATATATATATATATATATATATATATATATATATATATATATATATATATATATATATATATATATATATATATATATATATATATATATATATATATATATATATATATATATATATATATATATATATATATATATATATATATATATATATATATTTTCCAGCCATTTTCACCCTGTAGATAGATAAAAGTATTTCAAAGGGCTGTGTCGCAACTTCTTGTTGCAACTCACCACGTATCCAACCACGAAATGCAGTGTTTTATTTTTTTTACCTCGTGTGATCGGGCCTTAATCACTGCAATATCGAGCAGTAGTTTTTTTCCGTGTGAAGGGACCCTAATTCGATTACCACTGACATAAGAATGAAAGAGAGAGGTAGATGAAAAAAAAAATAAACAAACGATTATTAAAAGTCATTTTTGCAAACCGTGGTAAATCTTGGCATTCTTTTGTTAAATATTACTTCAGCAATACTTGAAAGAGAATTTTACACTAGTTAGAATTACTAAAACCCTTCTTAATCCACCTAGTGGTGTGATAATGCCTTTCTCTTCTTTCATAACAGTCTCATGAAAATATGTTTCATACATTTATTAAATAATTTCAGACGCCAATTGATTCAGATTGATTCGAGTAGTTTACAGAAGCATGCTTCACTGTTTATGTCACACAGTCAGCTTCATTTTTCCAAACTAGTGCTTGACATTTGCGTTGCCTATTTGTAATCAGTGATGCTAATCTAAAAAAAGTCTTCTTAGTCCACTTAGTGGAATTTTCATATATCTTGAAAAATCACCATAGGGGGGAGTACATGAAATTTTCGAGATCGAAAAAAAAATTTTGATGCCAAAAGGCTTAGAATTGCATGAAACGTCGAGATTTAGTGTCATCTCGAAAAAAAAATTTTTTGGAAAAGTCGACTTTTTGGGACTTAGAAAAAATATGAAGTCCCAGAAAGTTGATTTTTTCAAAAAAAAATTTTTTTGAGATGACACTAAATTTCGATGTTTCATGCAGTTTTTAGAGTTTCAGCATAAAAAAAATTTCGATTTTGGAAATTTCATGTACTCCCCCCTATGGTGCTTTTTCAAGGTCGAAAATTGTCAAACCTTTACCACCGGGCAGCACCCCTTACGCATGTCCGATTTAGGTCAAATTTTGCATTTTGGCTTTTTTGGAGGTGCTTAAACTTTTGAGCACTAGAACTTAACGAAAATAGAGGTGATCCTAAAATTTTGGCACCCATATCTATATATATATATATATATATATATATATATATATATATATATATATATATATATATATATATATATATATATATATATATATATATATATATATATATATATATATATATATATATATATATATATATATATATATATATATATATATATATATATATATATATATATATATATATATATATATATATATATATATAGATATGGGTGCCAAAATTTTAGGATCACCTCTATTTTCGTTAAGTTCTAGTGCTCAAAAGTTTAAGCACCTCCAAAAAAGCCAAAATGCAAAATTTGACCTAAATCGGACATGCGTAAGGGGTGCTGCCCGGTGGTAAAGGTTTGACAATTTTCGACCTTGAAAAAGCACCATAGGGGGGAGTACATGAAATTTCCAAAATCGAAATTTTTTTTATGCCGAAACTCTAAAAACTGCATGAAACATCGAAATTTAGTGTCATCTCAAAAAAATTTTTTTTTGAAAAAATCAACTTTCTGGGACTTCATATTTTTTCTAAGTCCCAAAAAGTCGACTTTTCCAAAAAATTTTTTTTTCGAGATGACACTAAATCTCGACGTTTCATGCAATTCTAAGCCTTTTGGCATCAAAATTTTTTTTTCGATCTCGAAAATTTCATGTACTCCCCCCTATGGTGATTTTTCAAGATATATGAAAATTCCACTAAGTGGACTAAGAAGGCTTTTTTTAGATTAGCATCACTGATTACAAATAGGCAACGCAAATGTCAAGCACTAGTTTGGAAAAATGAAGCTGACTGTGTGACATAAACAGTGAAGCATGCTTCTGTAAACTACTCGAATCAATCTGAATCAATTGGCGTCTGAAATTATTTAATAAATGTATGAAACATATTTTCATGAGACTGTTATGAAAGAAGAGAAAGGCATTATCACACCACTAGGTGGATTAAGAAGGGTTTTAGTAATTCTAACTAGTGTAAAATTCTCTTTCAAGTATTGCTGAAGTAATATTTAACAAAAGAATGCCAAGATTTACCACGGTTTGCAAAAATGACTTTTAATAATCGTTTGTTTATTTTTTTTTTCATCTACCTCTCTCTTTCATTCTTATGTCAGTGGTAATCGAATTAGGGTCCCTTCACACGGAAAAAAACTACTGCTCGATATTGCAGTGATTAAGGCCCGATCACACGAGGTAAAAAAAATAAAACACTGCATTTCGTGGTTGGATACGTGGTGAGTTGCAACAAGAAGTTGCGACACAGCCCTTTGAAATACTTTTATCTATCTACAGGGTGAAAATGGCTGGAAAATTCGGAGGATTTTCCGAATCTCATCAAAAATAGCACTGAAAAAATGAGCTTTTTTGTAATTTTTTACAATTATTTGGAAAAATAATAGGACCAAGAGATCTTCCATTTGAATCTAAGTTTGTAAAAATCGGTCCAGCCATTTTTATTACATACACACATACAGAGACACATCACACAAACATATATTTGCTCAGTTCGTCGAGCTGAGTTGAATGGTATATGATGTAATACTGCTCCATAAATTGGACAAGTATGGAATTAGAGGGATTTCTATTAACATAATTCGAAGCTATTGGGAAAACAGAACCTAACATGTTTCAGTCGATGAAGAAACAAGTTCTTGAAAACTAGTAAGCATTGGCGTACCAGAGGGAAGTAATATCGGGCCCTTACTGTTCTTGCTTTATACCTATGTTGCATAACACAGAAAAATTGCGATTTTTACATAACACAACAGTTACCAGAAAAGTAATATGAACTGACTTGATAAATTGCACAATCAGTAGAAAAATGCAGGACAGCAACTTAACATGCTACTTGGGTTGTCTTTGTCTTTTTTTGTTTGCTGAATTGAAATGAGCATGAACTTTTTTCCAATTTTTTTGTAATATTTATTTCATACAATAATGAATGATAAATAATAATGAGAAAAATCCTTCTTTCTTTCGATTACTGATGACTTGGCAACTCTTGATTCCATCCTGTTAACTTTTGCCGAGCTAATTGCAAAATTTCTACTGACAACTTCGGCAATAATAGACAGTTAACAAATTTTGAATCGCCGATATTCTCAGTAATTATACATTTTGCCGAGACGATTACCGAGCATTCGGCTGTGCAAAGCTCAAAATTTTTTTGCCGAGATTCAGCAAGAAAATTTAAGTGTGTAACGTAATAGTGAACGACCAGATGCCGGTATTTCGAAACGCTTTTTGCGTTCTTCATCAGTGTCTTTATAAGTCTATTGAAAAAAAAATACTGAGCTGTGTCTTTTGTAGTAATGTAGGTAGATCAAACTCAGGTAGTAACTGTTTTATGTACTTCCTATGTTTGTTTTTTGTGTGTAGGTTGCAACTTGAAGAACCAGGAATATTTATTGCCTTGGTCGTGATTTAATACCGAACTTGGATGCTTTTAATATATTGCTAAACTTTCCGCAACGTCTAATTTCCATGGGTTGGAATTTTGTCTCAATTTTTTGTTTCTATAAGGGCCGTTATAATTTTATGAATTATTTGATCATCGCAATCTTTTTTGTTCATAATAACCACTTTATTTCCCTTATCAGCCTTTATATAAAATACAGGCTTTTCCCGCAATTATTTTAATAATACTTTCTCTTCTAAATGTTGTTCTTTAATTCAAACGTGATGACTTCAATGAGCTAAAATCGTTCTGGCGTCATTAATTTGTGAAAAGAGAAGATTACAGTTATTGAGACCCGTTTCTACGTCTATAATAACTTGTTCGGGATTTAATTTAGAAGGAATGTCATGATTCAACCCATGGTTGAGTAGCTCTTTTTGTTCGTCGGTGAAGTTTTGAGATGAACAGTTGACCAAGAAGTTATCCAGAATTACCCGTGTTTAATTTATTCAAAAATAAAACAAACTAATTTCCATATTGACAAGGGAAAAAAATGTTTCCTGGTCATCGCGTGTAGTTTAGAATTTAATTATTTGAAAAATAATAGATTATAAATTGATGACCGCATCAATTACCGTTTATGGCAGCAAAGGAGATTGTTATATCATTTTATGGTTTTCTATAATTTTTTTATATCGTTCATTTAAAACCAGCTTTAACCTAGTTGTGGTCGTTCGCCGGGTAATCAGAATAAGTGACTAAAAATATAATATATATATATATATATATATATATATATATATATATATATATATATATATATATATATATATATATATATATATATATATATATATATATATATATATATATATATATATATATATATAAATAAATAAATAAATAACAAATAAAAATAGTCATTTTGTCGGGGTGATTCTACGAATTCTGATCCAACATTCTCAGCCTAAATGCCAATAAGAATTGAATCAGCAAAGGCCTACTACGGTCGTTATGCAAAACATTTTAATAACAAAATGGAACTTGCTCGTCCAACAAAAATTAATATAAAAATTTGCACGCGAAATTAGTTTCTAATGTTCGCATTGTTCAGAATCCAATATCCTCATCACCCCCCACAACAAAATCTCGAACGGCTCTTCTGGTCGCTCCCGTTTGACACTGACACCGAGTGAAGTAAACCCTACAAGACAAACCGTTTGCTAGATTTATTGCCTTTCCAGGTCTGACCTCCCGAGTCCAACCTCCCGTGTCTTGTCTTTCCGCAGTTGAAGACAGGACAAATTAAAACAGCCTTGCGTACTTTCGGTGTTTCTTCGTTATTTTGAAATCAAGAAACCTAATCTACAAGTAAGCCTAAAAGGCTAAGTTTTCTGCCTGTTCGACAACACGATCGACAATCGTGCTGCCGCCACCGCCGCACAACCACGGTCCTGATCCACGTATCATTCAGCTTCCAGCTAGACTCATCAAGTATTGCTGACTTTCCTCACCTCCGAGACACACACACACAAACTTGAAAAACGGGTCCCTTAGTTTTGACCCGCCCCCCGTTGTGTTTTCCAGCATTCGCACCACGCCTGCTGATTATTAATTCTTTCGCCACTCTGTCAGATTATCGGAATAACGTTGTTTTCAGCTTTCTTTGTTCGCCCGGAGGGGGTCTGTTTTCTGTTTTCTGTTTTCCGTGCTCGATCGGAATCGGGAATGGCAGTTTCGGTCGAGCTGACTCGAATGGAGAATAAATTTGCTTAGTTTAACCCGCCCTGTCTGGCGGTCGGTTAGATAAATTCCGGAATGTGACTTTGATGGAGAAAAATGAAGCTTTCGACATTTCGAAACGAGCGAGGAACAGTTTCTTTCCTTCTTTTCAACGGATCGACCGAAAAGTTTCACTTCGAAACACAGTGGGAGTGGATATCACTTAATATACGACACAGATTTCATAATGTTAAACTGATTTATGAAATTATTCATTTTTCAATACTTATTTCAATTGACAAGGGTAGAGATTGTAACAAAAATTGATTAGAAATGTTACAATTACATCGAAAACTGTTTTTGATTGATAACTCGAATCCATTGAATGGATTCTAAAATGAAGAATACAAAACTAAAAATGTCACATTTATCTAAAGTTGGACTCTTATGCAAGCAATACCAACAACAGACAGAAATTTTTTACCCAAAACGGACAAATTTTCACTGCGAGTGTTAAGTTGTTGTACTAGGTATTTCCGTTCCAGCTTCGGAAAATCTGTCAATAAAAAAATTACAAATAAACCAGACATCTCTGATGATTCTAAATCTAAGTCTAGCAATCTAAATAATCAAGTAATTGAACGAACGAAATTGTCTGCGCTAGCCGTTCAACATAAACTGCTACGCACTGATGAGTCAAAAACGAAACGTTAACAAATGAAAATGAGTATGTGCACGTAGCATAAATTTGGGGGTGAAAAATATTTTTTTTTGCCCTTTTAAATTACCAAATAGAATTTACTTCAATCGATATTTAGTTAACCGTCGCATGCGAGGAAAATGCTTTCAACATTGTTCAACTTCCAAGACCAGTAAACTGATTCCAAATAACTGTTTTCGACATTTTCTACCATTGATTCTCTCAAATCTGCGATAAAATAATCAGTTGAAAAACATTCCGATTTGTATTTCTTTTTATTAACCTTAGCACCACCTTCACGGATGAAAATGCATTGCGACGCGAATATTTAAAATTGATCATTCAGGAGTTAGCTTTATTTTGTGTTTAGGGCCCATAATCGTTTCGTATTTGTATTGTGTATTGTTTAAATAAAAAAAAAGTTTAAAATTGAGTTAATTCCCCACACTAAGCAATGAGCGGTTTACCGGAAGGGCAATTTCGTTATGTCGCATAGCAAAGACGTAGTCATCCGTCAAAAAAATTATAAACCGCACCTAATATTGTTCTTGCAATATATTTATTCTGAACCAGATATTAAATCCAACATTTCGGTATTAACATTTGACTAGGGCATAACAGATCGGCTGAAAAGTTCGCATCGTTTCTATGAGAGGGCGCCACTAGAATTAAATCCATACCATTTTCAGTTAGTACCAACCTTAAAAAAATACGTGTATAAATTTGACAGCTGTCTGATTATTAGTTTGTGAGATATTGCATTTTGAGTGAAGCTACTTTTGTTATTGTGAAAAAAATGGAAAAAAAGGAATTTCGTGTGTTGATGAAACACTACTTTTTGATGAAAATAAGTGCCGCCGATACCAAAAAATAGCTTGATGAGTGTTATCCAGACTCTGCACCGGGCGAAGCAACAATTCGTAAGTGGTTTGCAAAATTTCGTACTGGTCATATGAGCACCGAAGACGATGAACGCAGTGGACGTCCAAAAGAGGCTGTTACCGATGAAAACGTGAAAAAATCCACAAAATTATTTTCAATGACCGTAAAGTGAAGTTGATCGAGATAGTTGACACCCTAAAGATATCAAAGGAACGTGTTGGACATATTATTCACGAATATTTGGATATGAGCAAGCTTTGTGCAAAATGGATGCCGCGTGAGCTCACAATCGATCAAAAACAACAACGAATTGATGATTCTGAGCAGTGTTTGGAGCTGTTATATCGAAATAAAACCGATTTTTTTCGTCGATATATAACAATGGACGAAACATGGCTCCATCACTTCACTCCGGAGTCCAATCGACAGTCATCTGAGTGGACTGCATGCGATGAACCGAACCCAAAGCGTGGAAAGACTCAACAATCGGCCGGTAAGGTTATGGCGTCTGTATTTTTGGATTCGCATGGTATAATTTTCATCGACTACCTTGAAAAGGGAAAAACCATCAACAGTGACTATTATATAGCGTTATTAGAGCGTTTGAATGACGAAATTTCAAAAAAACGGCCTCATTTGAAGAAGAAAAAAGTTTTGTTTCATCAAGACAATGCACCGTGTCACAAGTCGATGAAAACCATGCTGAAATTGAACGAATTGGGCTTCGAATTGCTCCCTCATCCACCGTATTCTCCAGATTTGCCCCCCAGTGACTTTTTTCTGTTCTCAGACCTCAAGAAAATGCTCGCTGGTAAAAAATTTAGAAGCAATGAAGAGGTAATCGCTGAAACTGAGGCCTATTTTGAGGCAAAGGACAAATCGTACTACAAAAATGGTATCGAAAAGTTGGAAGATCGCTATAATCGCTGTATCGCCTCTGATGGCAATTATGTTGAATAATAAAAACGAATTTTGGCAAAAAAATGTGTGCTTCTATTAAACGATACGAACTTTTCAGCCGAACTGTTATCGTACGATTGGACTTTTCGAATTTTACAAAATAATTATAACGTTCATTGCTCGGCTCTATAACTTTCATTCAGACAACAATCGATTGGACTTTGCGAATTTTACAAAATAATTATAACGTTCATTGCTCGGCTCTATAACTTTCATTCAGACAACAATCGATAAAATCGATACAATCTGCATGATATGCTTGAACTTCTTGTTAAATATTCGAGTAATTTGCATAATTTTTGTAACTTTCAAAAGGGCCTATCGCACGATATCTAATCACATGTTACTACCGAATTAACGTTTGATTGATGGTTTTTCATAATAAAGGTAATATTTTTTTAATTTTTCTCGGTTCGATTTTTATATTTCTACAAATCTTTAAATTTTTCCAAAAAACACCCGTACCCGTTTGATTTCCTAGAATTTTTTCTTGGACACCAATTCTGAGCAATTATTAGTTTCCGAAATGTGATTTCAAGCAAGAACGGAGCAAATCTAAGAAAACCTGTCCCAACTAACCGAAAGTTCCTAGAAAAAAAAATCAGAATGAACAGTTTTCGAAGTTAAAAAATAGCAATCAAAGCGGCCCTTTTTTTGAAATAATTATCCAATTGTGGAAAGACACTAATAAAATAATCATCAAATGATTGCTACTATACAAAATTGAAAAAAAAAATTGTGCTTTTCTACAAAATGTTCTAACATTCAAAAAAGAATTTAACATTTTGCGGTGTGTGAAATGTTTAGAGTATCTAATTGATTTTCTACGACTTTTTATAGGACACCATTTGCGAAGAGGTTAATGAAAAACCCGCATTCGCCTTTCTCGGAAGAAAGGTAACAGAATTTTTGAAAAAAAAATGACTTTCGAACACAGCCTCAAAGACCCATAGTGCTATTATACCCTTCGACTCAGCTCGACGAAATGATTGTGAGTGCTCATTTTTAAGGTTTTTTTATCGCTCAATTTTCTTGGAGAAGTCAGCACCGATTTCAACAAGCGTAGAGGCTCGTCTGAAAGCAACTATTAAACCATTGTTCAAGTTCAAAGATTAAATTGCTGTCACCTCTGGTTTTGAAGACATAATGGTATAGACAACGTAACCAACAAAACGCGATGTTTTTTTACCAAACAATTTTCTCAGAGATGGCTGAGCCGAATTCAAGAAATCCAGGTTCATTTTGAAGCTACCATTGAAGATCAAATGGCGAGCACTTTCGGTTCCGGAGATACAATGGTATAAGTGACGTAACCGACAAAATGCGTTGTTTATAATTACTGAATTTTCTCAGAGATAGCTGAATCGATTTTAATAAGCTAAAACTCGTTTGAAAGTAACAATTGTGTAATCGATTAGGCTCGAAAATCCAATAGTTGTCACTTCCAGTTAAGGAAATATAATGATATAAGTGACGTAATCAACTAACCATCCATTTAGCATCGGTTGAAATTTCTCGGAAATGACTCAACAAATTTCGATAAAGTTAGGCTTATTTGAAAGCTAACAATGTTGATTAAATTTGAAAGGGTTGAGGCGACCATTTCCGGTTCGAGAGACGTAATGTTATATGTGACGTAACCGACAAATCTTAGTGTCTTTCAACGCGCTGAAATTTCTCGGAAATGAAAGAATCGATTTCTAACGACTTAAACTCATTTGAAAGTAATGATGAGGTTATTTGATAAGCTTACAATATTAGTGACCGAAGATAGAATCTTATAAATATTTCAATGAGACCATTTGTATGGCAAAAGCAAGGCATTACCCCACCACTATGTGGATAAGGAAGGGTTTAAGAATCATAGTTGAGTTGAGTCGGTCTCTCTATCCAAGACAAATTTAATGATTTGCCAAACTGAAGACTAGCAACATATTGAAGATCAGTTAAAAATAAGCTATCGTTACGGTGCTGTGTTATTCTAAAATAACTTAACTTTCCATAACATAAAAATAACTAGAAGGAATTCTCAAGTACCAGTAAGCACTAATAATGGCTGAAAAATAGCCTATTATGAACACCGAAAACTATTATAGCTTTATATCTGCAATATAAAAGCTCAACTGTTATAAATCAATCAGAATTCAACTTTCTGAAGGCGCGCTAGCCATAAATAAACATTATCTTAAAGTATATTTTTTCAAAGTCGGCCTGAATTCAGCGATTGTTTGTTGTCATAATTCGACATTTCATGTGCTGTATATGCTTCTTGGTTACCTGGGTAGTCACCAACAACATTGTAAACATTCAATAAATCCATCAACAATAAAAAAAATCTCTACTTAATAAATTCGCAACTGCAATATGTTCGATGCACGTAGGGTGGTTCATATAAACGAACATATTTTTGCCCCATTTCTAATAGTGATTATAGCGTCGAATGACTTTTATTCATTTCTGCTGGCTGATTACACTGCACTATTTCTATTAAACCCAATAAAACGCTTTTAAGCATGATTTTTTATTCATAGAAGTAACAGGAGCGCAACATTGTCAGCAAGTCTCGAACACACAGTAGGCGCAGTGTTTGAATGGCGCGTTTGATTTGACATAGCGGTAGTCTGCACTCCTGTTAGTTCTGCGCACGTTATTCACATGCTTTGTTATTGTTTGTATTATCATTACAGCTATTATTAATCACATCACATTGATGATGTAGTGCCGAATAAATTTCAAATACTTCACCATTATTAATCCTCTTATTACCCTACACACACTGAATACTTTCAAAAAGGTTCAGTTTTTGTTCATCGGCGAATTGATTCATCATGAATTCTGCAAAGGGCTAGGGTGAAGGTAAATCGGCTATGAAAATTATTTCCCAAAAATCTTCTGTTCGAGAATCATGTCAGATATGTTCAATGTGAGAACCTTTTTCTTTAATATTAATAAACTTTTCACAACTGATATTTTTACCATGCGAGATCAGTTTCAGTGATAATCGCATTGTCAAAAAATCAGTACTGAACTTTTCTGCAGTGAGTTTTTTGATCGATAATTTTTTTGTCTAAAAATCACTTGTGAAATTTTTCAATCGCGATTTTCGAAATTTTGAGTTTTTCCCAACACTGATTTGAAATTTTAAAATTGATACGATGTACAAATTTTACAACAATGTTTATGTTGTCGAACGAAGTTCATTTTTAATTAGGAGTATTCTGAGTATTTTGATTAAAGAATATGGAGAAAAACTATGAAATTACCGTACGTTCGAAATGCTCTAAAGTAATCTAAGTACACCAAATTTGTAAGAGTTCTTATTCAAAAAATTTATAGAATGAGAATTAACAAATTGTTTGCGATATTTTCAAGCTAACAAAAAAATTTCTACCTAACATTTTCGTAATCATTTTCATAAATGTTTGAGAGGGAAATAATCACAATTGCAAAAACCAACCGATAGCTACCTGATTCTGAGAAATTGTGTTTGGAAACCTTAATAACCCTTTGGTAACTGATTAGGTTATGAAGAAACATTTATGTCACCTTGTTTTAACCAGTATCGCTTTATTCTAACAGATTCGTGCTATTGTTGCAACATAATTTGAACTCAATCGTATCACATCTAGTTGCGAATATACTTGATTTCGACTTGGGTGATAATCGTGGAAAACTGGAAAACGGTTGTCTCAGTCTTATAATACAAACGAATGTTGTTTACTATCCGACGTTTTGGCCTTTGGTGTAGGCCTTTTTCAACGAAAATAAAGTCTATTGTTTATAAAAGGTGATTTTTTTGAGGTTAGGATTTTCATGCATTAGTATTTGCTCAGATTTTTTGAGGTTATGATTTTCATGCATTATTATTTGCTCAGTATGCTCTGACATTTCATCATGAATAGACTTACTAACGAGCAACGCTTGCAAATCATTGAATTTTATTACCAAAATCAGTGTTCGGTTCGAAATGTGTTTCGCGCTTTACGCCCGATTTATGGTCTACATAATCGACCAAGTGAGCAAACAATTAATGCGATTGTGACCAAGTTTCGCACTCAGTTTACTTTATTGGACATTAAACCAACCACACGAATGCGTACAGTGCGTACAGAAGAGAATATTGCGTCTGTTTCTGAGAGTGTTGCTGAAGACCGTGAAATGTCTATTCGTCGCCGTTCGCAGCAATTGGGTTTGTGTTATTCGACCACATGGAAGATTTTACACAAAGATCTTGGTGTAAAACCGTATAAAATACAGCTCCTGCAAGAACTGAAGCCGAACGATCTGCCACAACGTCGAATTTTCAGTGAATGGGCCCTAGAAAAGTTGGAAAACTTCGGAGAACAATTCATCTCAAGAAATGGACCGGTAAGTTGGCCACCAAGATCATGCGATTTGACGCCTTTAGACTATTTTTTGTGGGGCTACGTCAAGTCTAAAGTCTACAGAAATAAGCCAGTAACTATTCCAGCTTTGGAAGACAACATTTCCGAAGAAATTCGGGCTATTCCGGCCGAAATGCTCGAAAAAGTTGCCCAAAATTGGACTTTCCGAATGGACCACCTAAGACGCAGCCACGGTCAACATTTAAATGAAATTATCTTCAAAAAGTAAATGTCATGTACCAATCTAACGTTTAAAATAAAGAACCGATGAGATTTTGCAAATTTTATGCGTTTTATTGTTTAAAAAAGTTCTCAAGCTCTTAAAAAATCACCCTGTACTTAAAATGTCGATGCTCGGTGGACAACGCCTAGAAATTGCCGTTGAAAACTGGTTCAACTGTGCAAACACAGCTATGATCAATTTTAAAAAATGGACAAAAATTGCCGACTTTTCATGGATTTACCTTCACCCTAAACTACCCATGCAGCATTAATCAGAGTAACCCATGAGTCAGCAGACAAAATTTGACAGCTCTATCAGTCGAACTCTAACCGTGATGGCAAAAACAGTGAAACAACTCCGTTCAGAGGTGTGCGCGTTGAAAGAACGGCACCCCACCGCGTCGAAAACGGACACTTTGTGGACGTCAAATATGCCCGTTCCGGTATCTACAACATCTGGCCAATATTAGACAATAGTCAGAGCATCGAAAGCCCGCTTCCGAACGGCTGACGATCCTGGGCCAAAGGAAACTGATAACGAAAACCGAGGGAAAAGAGGTTACATTGCTGCGCGCGCTTGACCGGAAGGTCGGTGCAACTGGCCAAACAGTATGCTCTTCTTTCAATCCGGATTGGTCGTTAAGGGCTGAGGACAGTACCGTAAAGTGGTAGGTTTTTTGCTATTTTCCCCGTTCAAATAAAATTTTCTTGGAAACGGTGCTGAATATAGAAATACCCACCTGATAATGTCTTCGAAATTTAGTTGAGAATATTCTGTGAAATTTTCAGAATGATTCATTGAGTTTAGCGGTCGTGTTGTATTTTTTTCTGATTGAAGAACTGCTGAAAATTGGAACGCTCGGAAATGCATACCTCTACTTGTTCATCGAATATCTCGGCTTTGAAGGCTTGTATCATAAATCTACCGTGACAAAGTCTAGATAATTTAGTTTAGATGCGATTAGTACATAAAAACATATATGTTATCGCGATAAAATTAAAGTCTTGTATTTTTCTGTGAAACAAAGTCAGTTTAAATGCATCCACCATTTTTTTTCGCTTTGGTTTCCTGATAGCATACTGAGAAAGAAGAGAGAAATAAAATTGGCTCGACAAGGCTGCCAAACACACAGACATTCAATCTTTGTGAAAGTTGAATATTGATTCATTGTTCATTGGAATCCAGGTAATGTCCAACCCATACGATAGATTAATGTGATAAAACTTCTCATCAAAATAATAAAATGTATGCTGGCAACCCGGTACAGTTTGCTCATATACGAGAGAGTACAAGAGAAATACGATGCGCAAAGGGAATTGAGCGAGCCACGTGGTCGATTTAAAACTCAACACGTGGCCCTCTGTCCTCAGACCTTAACGGAGAAATTCATAGTACGAAATGCCTTCCGGAAATTGCGTCGTTCATCAAAAAATTTCATAGGAGCGGTGTTCTGGCCGGATCTGGTGTCGGCCCACTACTCGAAGCGATTGTTGGAGAAGATGGAGCGACTGAATATCAATATGATACCCATATCTGCGTACCCACCCAACCTTCCTCAGCTGCTTCCCATAGAAATTTTCTGGGCCAACATGAAGCGTAAGATCTACTCCAATAACTTTGTCACGTAAACTGAGGAGGAATTGATAAATAAAACGAAAACAGAACTCAAAACCATGCCTACGCGCATGTTTTCGTCCAGTTAACTGCAGGCAGCTCGCAGGAACGTATATTTTTTTGCAAGTAAGCCTAAATAATTACCCTTCATGGGAAATTTATCAAAATTATCTGCCTTAGCTTAGCTTGTTATCATACGAAAAAAGCCCATTTTTCAATGCAAACAAACCAACTTCTTAATTTTCCGACAAGCTTCGTATAATAAAAATACTGTGGAGGGATCGCTACCAAAAGCCGTTGTGTGAATAAATGACAATACCCTAAAAACATCTGTCAATTCTATTTAGAAATTCATTCCTAGTAGGATCATCGTACTCTACGATAAGGCAGAAAAGATGGATAAGATTAAAGTTTAAACAACGTTTCAAAAGATGAAAATTCAAGACGAAACACCGTTCACCAGAGCAATCATCACCAGCATAAAATGCCCGATCAGCACAAAATTTGAAGGTACTCCCCACCAGAAGTAACTTTTCCAATATACAGCGGAATAAACGGCAAACCGCAGCAAGGGAAAACCATGATTAATTATGAATGGCTCAATAAACTTGAGACTTGCGCTTATCTTGCTTAAAGCCAGGAAGTAAGAAGGGCAGAGTGTTGTCCCGGTTATTTCGATCCCTACTGCCAAGATGCCATTAAAAATTTGTCAAATAAAATAATGTTCAAGCTTTTTGAACCTCGAAAACAAACAAAGGTCTGGGCACATCCTGTGCAAAAAGCCAAATGAAAAATTATAGTTTAATTTGTGGAAACGCTTCGAAGTGACCCAAGAGAGCCATATAAAACATCGTTCCGGAACAGGATTCTCATTAAAATTGTTCCATCGTATGTGACGGAACCATGCATTAAAATGGCCCTGTTAAACAATAACAGTATTTCATCTGATACGGAAACCGGTACCGTTTTTCCGTTTTTTTCCGCCCCCTTTCGAGCTAAAATCTATTGTTCTAAAGGGTTCGATGGAAATTTGTAGAGAAATTCAAACTAACTTTATTAGCAAAATTCGTCGTACCAAAAAAGTAAGTTTATAATAACGAAACTTTTCGGATGTTGATGTAATTCATTTCGATAGTCGGAACCTAGTTTAAGGGTGATTATTGGCAGTAACATCATCACAACAATGATTGGAGGCTTCGGCAAAAAAAAACTGCTACCCTAGCAGAGAAGAAAATCAACCATTGACTGATTGCACTGATATGCTTGGTAAGCCCCATTCCTTAAACTTTGTCCCTCCCTCGGATCCGCCTCCGGCATTTGCTGCAAAGGGGCAAGTTTAAAAACCGATCCAAGCTGGAAACATAAGAAACAGAAACAACAGTATAGACTTAAGATTTATATGAAGTATTTCCGGTTCGCAGAAGCCCGACGATAAATGGTTGCCTGCCTGGCTGTTCAGAGGCGGGGAGGGGACCCCAACTAATGAGCTTTGTGTGCTCGGTTATGATGATCTATGGTTTCTCCGTGATGCCGGTAAATAATGAGTGATACCGATGCGATGGGATACAGCCCAACTGGAGCAATAAATAACGTTTATTGGAGCGTGAACCAAACAAACCTGTGGTACGTGACGTAAAAACTTGAATGAATCAAAATTTCACAAACCGTTCCCACTCTCAACGCAACCGAATGCCGATTCATCAATCTCTAGCCCCCCAATGTGTCCTCAGCGTTGGTCCGCCCAGCACGAGTTTCCACTTGATGTAATACGTAAACAACCGTCGAATTGTTGGTAGAAATTGGTTTGAAGCTAGTTTCCGTCGACTCTACAAAAGTGGCTGAAAAAAAAAATGTTCCGCCCGGTTGCCCTGAAGCCTTGGATCACTCCGGACACGTTGCACACGATGCCATCCGATGATGATAGTTGCCTTCGATGTTTGGTTATAGTTTTTTTTACTATCTTACTATATTTCGACGCGACCCCACAGGCACACACACACAAGCGGGACACACTGGCAAACCGCACAGAGGCCAAGGCAATTGGCGACATATTGCGTCCTTTCTGCACTGTTCGAGGTCCTGTCTCTTCTTCGGTAGCACTCGGCTGCTCGGTGCAGAACCCGTTCAGGAGATTAATCGCATCGCTAAGCCTGGCCTCTGCCGTCCGTCCGTTCGTGCGTCGGTCGAGTGTCGCCCGGGAGTGGTGAAAAACCAGACGCTGCGCTGCAATGCAATGCCATACTTACTAGCTTCAGCCATATGTTTGTGACAAGCAGTTGATTTTTTTCGTCCTGAAAATAGAGACGGAAAGGAGAAAGGAAGAAAATTAACAATATTGCATTGGTGTTTACGATCTATCGGGTGATTCGGTGACGGCAAGGCACATCGTTCGACTACTAGAATCCTATTAAAACTTGTCCCCACTTTTCAGATTGCTGTGTGCCGTACGCTATTTTTATCTTCGATTGGATCGACGATGAAGCATCAACAGCAGCGCTCGGATGCTAGCATCGGTCGTAACCGTTTCCGTGGTGTAGTGGTTATCACATCCGCCTAACACGCGGAAGGCCCCCGGTTCGATCCCGGGCGGAAACAGGTTTTCTTTTTTTTTTCATTTAAATAGTTTTTTTTATGAATTATCTGATTGTTCAAAGTAGAAAAATGGGTGTGGAATTCTTATTCGCTAGTATTGTACATTTTTCTCATCAATCGCATCAAGTTTCACAAAGCCGAGGCAGAGAAATATCGGTAAACGGTAAAAATTATTCGGTTGGCATCTTTATCGTTCGTTTCGAAGCCGATAGTTCATTCAAGTGGTGCTTATGAAATTTGTGTGCAAAATTATTCGGCACGTACAGTTTCTCACATTACAATTTCGTCCCCCTGTTAATTTAGTTGTACATCTTCATCTGGCTTTCGGGCTCCAGCTCACACAGAAAATAAGGAACGTACTTATTATTTGACTTCTTTCTTTCCAACAATTGTCAAAACACACAAAAAGCCAAACCATCCAGCAGCGACAGTTTCGTACAAGAAGCTAAAATGAAATAAATCGCGTGCACATTTGAGTTTATTTTCACGAGCGTCTTATGGAAATCCACTTTACTTTTAAAGTTAGTACATCGAACAGAACCCTGAAGTTAGGAGGAAAATTCTCAAATTTAGATAGTTTTTCGGTTCCGTGCGGATTGTGTCAACTTCGTAGTACACGCAGAGAAAAATATTGTAAATGTAACTAAATCTGGGTTTCACGTAACGATTTATTTTGTTGAAATTGTGACAAAAGAAAAATTGGTTTAATATAGCAAATATTGTTGCTTGAAACAACAAAACTAGGTATTTGATTTTGCTCAGTGGATTAGTTTGTTTCTATAAATATTTTGTTAATACCAACAAATATTTTACTTGTGCGTTCCTGTCAATTTGTTGATAAACAATTTCATAGTAAAGTCAACTTGCAAAATCAGTTTAAAATGAACTAATTTTGGATAAAGGTAATATTTATAGTGTTTTGAATTCATAAACTTGACAGTTGAAATAAATGATAAGATATCAACTTGAAATGATTAGTATTTCAACTTACGCTTTTGTTTGTAAAAAATATTCATTTTGTTTTGTTTTTACGAGTAAAATGATTTCTTTCGAAATAATTTGAAGGCTTGTTGTTGGTACATTTTTCTTCAATTTATATACTTGTTAGGAATTTTAATTACATTTATATTCCATACATTTATAATATTTATCTACATACCACAATCAATCCAATATACTTTTTATAGTATTCAATGATTCGGTACCCTTTCCCGGTGCCCTTCTGGTGAAGATAGAGATAACCTGCATCAAATATATGTTGTTAAGAAAGCGTGTTATTGTAGTTTCTAATATTATTAACTGTCAATACTTACGCTTGGATTGATGAAAAGCCCGATGAAAAATATATAAGCAGGTAAAATTTTACTTTTGAAACGCGTAAAAAACTTTTCTGTTCATTCACGATTGAAAAAACGACTCTGGTTTATAAGAAATAGGACTGATATGGTTCTTTTGAACAATAAACTTTGTTGTATCATTACACAAATAAGACAACAGATAAAATGAATAAATTTTGTTCTTAACATAAAGATAAAGCAGACTTGAATCAACATAGATATTGCGAATAAAATCAACTCTGCTTTTGTTGATACGCAATACATTGATGAATTATTTCAACAATAAAATCAGCTGGAACAATTATTTTTTTCGTTTGGCAAGACCAAAATATTTATTCACATTGAACAGAGATCTTTGTTGATGTTGAAGGGAGAAAATGTTTTAAAATAATCATATTCTAGATTGAAATTAACATGAATCGGAAATCTACTAACCGATTTGTTATTTTAAACAAGCTCCATTTCTCTGCGTGTATACGGAGGCGAAAGAGTAGGCTGCGCTAAAAAATGCCAAAGTGCAACAAATTTTCGCTCCTGTTAAGCGGCCCTTACACGTGACAATATTATTGTCAATCCAAAGTATTGTCATTGCCTTGGTAACTTGTGTCCGCATTTTTTCTAAAATATCTAGCGTTTAGAGCTTTAAATATTGACTAAGAGCAAATTCAGAAGTTAAAAGTTCTATATGGAAGATCTATAACAGAACAGAAACTGGAACAAACGTGTCCCCAGCAAGCCGTTCTAGTTTTATTTGTTCGACCAGTTCTTCTGTCAAATTTAAAATTGCTGGGGCTGTCAGTTTTTCGTGTTATAAAATCCAGATTTAAATTTTAAAACTGACATAAATTATGCATCTAGAACTAAAATACTTCTGAACATGCCCTTAGAGTTTATTCCGAAAATGGAAATATTTTACTATTAAGGTAACGGTGGATAGAAGCCAGAGAAAATAAATGTAAAAGGATTGGTGAAACCATACTTTTCCATACAGTAATGGTATTTGTAAGCAGAGAAAAATACAAATGTAAACATTGAAGTTATAAAATCTCCTTGCACTTTCTGGAATCACTGCAACTGGAAAATTGTCAACTACGCAGAGATAGTATTCACAAGAAATGTTGCACGAAATTGAAAAAAAAATATATACACAAAGAAAAAAAAGTTGAACGTATTCTCAAGAATCTTAAAAATAATCGAAGAAATCATGTTGAAAAAACGCATTTCAAATTTTTTCTCGCAAAATTTGTACTTGGAACAAGTTATGAAAACTAACATTTGATCTTTCTAAAAAAAAGAAGTTACCGCTAAAACTATTTAAAGGTATTTGCAAAACTTGACGTTTTTCGATTGCAATAGTCATTTAAACACCATAATATGATTTCATAGCGTTCTCCTAGAAGTAGCCATGAAATTCAAAATACTAAGATTTTTGTAGACTGGCATAATTTCAGCCAATTGTATATTTTATTTAGAATTTATATTCTTGTATAAATAGACCTGTTAAACGATGCAATAACACGAAAGCCTAAATTCCTAAAAAATTATGTCTAAATATTCCGAGAACTGTTGCTTCTAGGAGAAAAATGGTCGCCAAAAGGTGTTATAACTAAGTGCTCACAAGTCCCTTTTTCATGCCTCCCCGTGTGTCTATGATGACTTCTGCGTTAGTAGCAGAAATAAAGGGTTTGAATTGGTATGTATGTAATAATTAATTTAAAACGGGAAAATGATTTAAAACTCTTCAAATAGTATTTCGCTTGAAGTCCTGTTGGTAGAGTGTAATAAAACTCTTAATGCGACTTTAAATTGTCAAGTTTTTTTCATGAAACCCGTCTGCAGCATTCCTTGCAATTTATAAATTAACATTTTGCATATCGTTTTTATAAAGTTTGACGCATAAATCAAAATACGTCTTATAAGTAAGAATAACTTTTGTATATAAATATTAATTCTATTCGTATTATAAGTGTTTCATGCAGAAAAAATATTCAGAAGTGTGCAATCATCTATATTCCAAGCGTGTGATTGGTTGGTTCAGAAGACTGAAGGTTTGGAAGGTGAAGGTTTGGATACGGTAAGAAATGAAACATTGAATGCAAACTCGAGTATTGGTAAGATTGGATAATGTTAATAATTCATACAAAACTCAAGAGCATAAACTAAATACGCGTCGATTATTTGCCAATTGCTAGGCATCGAAAGTCTTTCTGTGCTGATTGAATCCATTTGATACAAACATTTCATTTAGGTGGGGCTGGTCGATGAAACGATGCCCTCGAAACATGATTTTCTCTATATAAGAAATGAGCCATCGGAATTCGATTGAGTCAACATCTCCTTAAGTCCCGGACTACAGTTATTTTCATATATATAAAGAATGTCCCAGAAAGCATGAACGCACTTTTATTTCACTGTAAATAATTCACAAGTGTTAGATATTCAAATTTTATTCGATATACTGATAATATTAGACTACAACAACAAAATATTATTCTCAACATTTTCTACTTAGCCATTGTAAACTAGCTGGCGCACCTTCTTGCAAACGTTCCTCATTAAATTCCGTACAGACTTTTTGGCGACAAGTTTTAACACTTTTTTCCAATCTTTCTCAAACTGTGGTTTCGGCCGCCGACACATATTTCCTAGGATATGCCTTCGTTAATGTCCAAAATTAATTAATTGGTCGAAGTTGTGGGCAATTTGGTGGATTCATTCGGTCTTTTGGGACGAAAGTGACATTTCTGGTAGTATACCATTCTACCGTTGATTTCGAGTAGTGGCAAGAAGCAAGATCTATTCAGAAGACAACAGGATCCATGTGGCTTCGAATCATGGGTAGAAGTCGTTTTTGTAAACATTCCTTTTGTAAACATTACCGCAGCTACAAACTGCTTGCCAGACCATAGCTATTTTACCAAATTTTTCGTCTTCAATCGATTTCTCGGACTGGTTTAACACTTGCCCTTCTCGCACCGTATAATATTGTGGTCCTGGCAAGGATTTGTAATCGAGTTTCACGTAGGTTTCGTCGTCCATGATTATGCAGTTCAAATTTCCAGCAAGAATCGTATTGTACAGCTTTCGAACCCTCGGACTGATCGATGCTTCTTGTTTAGGACTACGTTTTGGTTGTTTCTGCTTCTTATAGGTTCGAAGATTCAAACGTTCTTTAGCACAAAGAACATTTGACTTCGAAGTGCCCACGTTTTTGGCCACATCTCGAACTGAAACCTCCTTCTTTAGCTCGAACGCCTTCAGTATACGTTTATCCAACTGAGAGTTAGCAGGACCTTTTTTTCGACCCGTTTTCGGTTTATCCTCGAAAGAGTTATCCTCACCGAACTTCCTGATTGCATTTCGCACGGCTTTTTCATTTACTCCTTCCATTTTTGCTATCTTTCTCAGTGACAGTCCGCGTTCTGTGCACCATTTGTACACAATTTTTCGACGTTGTTCTGCTGAAAGTTCACGCATTTCGAAATAAACTACTGAAAACGAATAAACAACTGCAAGAGTGGTTAGAGAAGAGTGTAAACAACAGGACGCAGCCATAAAATTGACAAATTCTGAACCATTGCGTAATGGCAGCGGTTTTCGGTTGCGTCCATAATTCCTGGGACAGTCTTTAAACAAAACACATGGAAACATCTTTTTTTCTGTAAACCGCTTCCAGACAGTGGGGTTTGGGATAGGTTAAACACACACACAGTTGCTTCTAGAAGTAAGATTAACATTAGTAACTTTATTACTTTTGAGCTAAAAACCCATGTTTTGTTGGTTAAATGACTATTTGTAATAAAAAAAATCTTGAATTTTATTCATTCATTTCAACTGGTTTAGAAGCAGCTTCTTTGTTTTAGAAAATACACCAATAACATTTATATCACATGTAGATTTTCATAATCAGTTTAAAACAAAAACCTAGCGAATCTTTGAAGAAAACGTTAAACTCTTGTTCCAGCGTTTGAATTTGTTTGAGAGCACAATTGATTTCCTACAACTTCTTCCTTAGCAATATTTTTGGACAAGCTACGGGTTTTTAGTAACAAAAATATGAAGAAAGTGCAAAAGTTTATCCGTACAGCTCTTCAGAAAAATTCGGTTTGATTCGTACTGGTTTCTCCTGCTTTCCCCAATTTACACCAAAGTTTTTCGACTGTTTAATGATTTGGATTTAGCTATGTTGCGACGAAGAGTCGTCTTGAGCTTTCGCAGACTCTCATTTCGTCAGACTTTCTCTACACTTTTTTTCTGTTAAATACTGATGAAAACTCGAGACTTTTGAATAATTTTAGTTAAAATGGGGGTGAACTAAACGATTTCAGAAAATATCATAACTATAAAAGAATACGATAACTCCAGTCATTTTATAACGTTTGCAAAGAATGAACACAAATTGCCGATTTTTCAAGGGGTACCTTCACTAGCACTGAGAAACAGATGACAGTCCAAGAAAGCCAAATCGAGTCAATAAACTGAATGAGGAAGAAATTGCTTTCGTCGAAACGTTAAACAAAAAATTTGCTATGTGTCTGTAGTCCAAAATCAGGTTAACTCCTGAATTTTTCCAGTTTATTCTACATTTTTATTCAATGTAATCTTTTCTAGGTCACAAAACTGATTCCAATGATTTTTCAACATTTTGACACCAAAAAAATGCGGAAGAATCAGGAAAACACTTCTCCGCGGCAACGATGATTTCCTCACGCGAGCAAATTTTTGGTATTGGAAATCCACCTTTTGAGGCTAAGAAACATATAAAAGTCCAAGAGAGCCAAATCAGGCCAGTAAAATTAATGGGAATGCAACCGATTTCGTTGAAAAGTAAAGACATTAAACTTACGTTTCGTTCCCGTATTCGGCTAGTAAGTCGAAACTTATTTACAGCTAGGTGGCATGAACTACATTACACAGTATAATTTAAAAAACGATTTCCGTTCTCTCATATAACATTACTTTTTGAGAGGTAAAACGGTAAAAGAATTCAAAAAAAGTTTGATCTCTCTTTTTGCCTTGTTTTTTTTTTGTGGTTTTGCTATATTTTATTTCCGTATGCCTGCTTCCCCAGGCTGCGATACCTAGTCTCGAGATAGGGTTGCCAACTTTGTTACAGCTGCCGAGACACCGCGTTTTATTTTTAGCCGCCCGCTCCGCATCAGAAGCTGTTTTAAGCCCCCCCAAACATGCAGAACAGACACTCGTTTCCTCTTGTCTGTCAGTATTCGACCTTAGCTCTCACCGTGTTTGGTAATCAAATCTTTTACTTTCACATTCAAAAATACTTTATGAAGTTTTACAAACTAAGTTGAATTTATTCGACATTTGCATTCAACTGTTTATATTTAGACAAGATTGAATCAATTATTTTTTGTTGTTCGGCTCGACCACGATTCGGATCAAAAATCGAAATTGACCAAATATTTACGCACAGACGAAATTTTTTTTCGGACTTCTCGTCCCGACACAAGTCGACGAAAAACAAATTTTCGGAATGAATGGGAATGGGGACTGTGATCGATTTCCTCGTCTTTGTTATCGATGGAACCTTACGGACGACGGTAAACTTGTTGTGACTGCTTCTCTAGAGCTACAATTAAGGATCGTTTGAGATATAATGAGTTTGAGCAGTAACAATTTCACCAGGAGTGCTTTGAAATGTCGACCACAAACGAATCTAATCGCTTGTAATGAGAATTGATAGGTTTTGTGCGAAGACATTACAGATTCTAAATATACGGGGAAGTTTAGAGATTTATAAATTAGAAATCTTTTCACAAGGTATGCCAATTTATTTGCATTTAAAATCAGAATCGTCCTCTTCATACATACATCATGACGATTGAAAGAGAATGGGAATTCATGAGAATCGTTTGCCAAGTCAAGGAGTACATAATAGAGTATTAGATTACATAACCATCATCCCAATCGAAGAATACTACTCGTTTTGTTGAGGTACAAAATATAAACGCTTTATTTCTATCATCAAAACGATGGCATAAGCGACCACTCAACGGTGCTGGAATAATTTCCAAGAAACGAAAATAAAGTTCTTGTCTAATATTCATGGTATGTTAATCTAGTATTAAATTCAAATCTCCGCTCTTCAGCTTCCGCGGTCTGGATGGAAAATCTGATGAATGCCGTGCCCATCCAGAATCTAAACAAGCAGCATTAATATTTACATCCAATTTACACAAATATAAGAACATGAAAAATGCGGAAGCACTGCAATCACTGCACCGTTATACTCCATTCTATTGCTTCTGTATGCCGCTCAAAGGCCAATACATCGAACATTGCGTTACCGGAGCGAAAGCGAGTGGAGAATTTTCCGTTCCGTGGCGAACCTTCGAAGCACACTGGCTGCTAGCACAACGAACGTCAGAATCCGACCATCATTTTTCTTCATACCCAAAGTCACGTATGCTTTCATTGTGATCATCGCTTTCGATTATTGCTTCCATCGAGTCCGGGGCTGCAATTTATCAAGTGCTTCATTTGCTCACGTACACTTCGTTAATGCATTTTTCAAGTAGCTCCTCTTACACTTTGCGGACGGCTGCAGCTTAACCTAAATTCACCGGAATCAAGGGACCATTTTCACCTGAAATCATAGTCAGGTATCACTCCGACCGTACGATTCTCCTTCGCCGACGCCGCCCGAACGGCAAAATCAGATCCCAATATCGCTTCGGCATGATTTAGCGTTATTAGTTTTCTCATAAATTCCGGGTCCGGATTTTCAGCGTTTCCCTTTCCCTGTACTACCGGGCGGGGAGGGGGGTGGTGGGTTGCTTCGACACGGATCAATTGCTGGTAGCCGGAACAGTCAGAGATGATGGTGAAAGCTTCCCCAAATGTTATCGTTTCCCTGAATTCTCCCCTCACCGATTCCACCTGGTGTATCGTCGTTAGAGCTGCAGAGTCGTTTTGGCTTGATTTGAGAACACCTCCGGTAGTGACAAAGCGACAGCGATCCGTTCGTTAGCCGGTGCAGGCATGTCGTCACCGAGATGTGCTGATTGTACGAATGATGTTTCTTTCTCGGGGTACGCTTGTTCAGCTTTACAAGCGAGAAATCGAAAGCTCGTGCTTGCTGGAACACTTCCTTTACCATCAGCAGAAATATCGGTAAATTGTGCAGTAAATTTGTATTCGTTATGTGTCTCCGGAAGTTTGATACGGTCCACTGAACCTAGGCACTGGGCGAAAGACTGAAAGACTTCGACGGATTATATTGAAACTCAATAGCCTGTGTTTAGATGAAAACAAACACAATGAATACGATATCATTACGTTTTTTTCCAAATCATCACTAACAAAAAGGCAGTGTAATTTTGAACGAACGAACAGGAGAAAATATACCAATACTATTTACCTTTTTCTTCTAAAATTTTGGGCGCATTTACACTCAAAATAGTCCACCGTGAGGACTGAATTGACAAATAAAATTAGTTTCCAAAACTACGTCAGAGCCTACTTGGATTTTGAATACTTTGGACTTTTTGATACCTCAAGTCTCAAGCACAGACAAACAGACACTAATTTCAGAAGAGGTTCTATTCTTCGTCATCTTGCTAACAGTTAACGAAGAAACTATATACGACATCAACGATTTTGTAGCAACGAACTATTGCAGGGCTGTAGGTGAGAGCCTTCCTCACTAATGAATATCGGTTTTTAATAAGAACAATGTAATTACATGATATCGAAACAATTCTGCTGTCATTCATTGAATGATTATATGTTTTCCGACAGATTTTTTTACAGATTCAACCAAAGTATGTATATAAGTAACAATTCATTGTTTTTTCTTTCTCAAGATAGCCGATGAGGATTATATCTTGTGCATCCCAAAATACAGAAGCCATAACCCTCCCAGTCTCAGTCGGCTGCAATCAACTCAGATGATGAAAGTTCTGATTCCGGAGTGAAATGTTTCATCCATTGTCACATATCGACGCAAAGAATCTGATTTATTACTTGTAAACATGGCCAAACATTGCTCTGAATCATCAACACTGTCGACTGTGAGTGAACGCGGCACAGAAATGGCTGTCACTTTTTTCTGACTAATCGAAAAAAAAAATTGCGCACAAAGTCTTTTCAAGGTTGACACTTTATAAACGGCATATAGATATAACGATGTTCTTCTAAAGCACTCTTCACTTCAAATAATTCCGAAACCGCAAGTCGATTGCGGCGTCCAAAATCTCACAGTCCCCTGTGGAACCTAAAAAACCTTGAAAAGCAATCTTTAAAACCATTAAACCTGAAAATTAGGGTATAGCTATTTCTTTGGTTCTGTTTTTAGCGTTTTTAACCACTATTTTCGATACGTCCAGAACCTAACAAAACCAAGCACAGTTTCGTCGAAATTTCTACGTTAATTGCATCGTCACTTGTACAAGGGTTGGACATTGTTATTATTTTCTACCTTAACGCCAGGTTCCTCCAAAAAACATGTTATTCAAGGGGGAAGTACAGGATAATTTGAAACAAAAACTAATAATTTGAAACAAAAAATACTTCTTTTGTATTTTTTTACGGAGAAACAGCTTAAGCAAATTTATTAAAACCCTTTTTACATCATACAGTATCATTCAAAGAACATTTAGTAAAATTTTCGTATAATAATAAAGAAAAAATAAGGCCGTAACAGAGCATTCATCAAAACCTCTTTTGAGAATCACGTTTCGCGGTGAACACGATAACTCGACGTAGAATTATCGGAAATCAAAAATGTTCTTAAATTTACTTAAAATACGAGTTTTTATCTGGGTGGGTGGGTACCCAGCTCAAAGATGGGTAACTACCCACCTGAAATTTTGAGCAAAAAATTAATGGTAATATTTGTATTACTTATAACAGTAAGAATATTCTTATTAGAACTCGGAATAATAAATAATATCCCAAAACCCGGAAAAAAAACCCGAGTCCCGACCAAATTTTGTAATCCCAACCCGACCCGTACCCGCTGAAAATGAAAAATATTACCAGTACCCAACCCGAACCCGACAAACATATCATTTCTGTACCAGAACCCAACCAATACCAATAGGTTTCCAAATGCGCTGTTTATTGAATGATTTGAAAGTAATCTTCGTAGTTACAATAGAACGGCTGAGTGCAAAAATCTGACAAGGGTAACTTAACTTGGAAAATCCGCTTGAGAGTTTTGGAATGCAAAAATCGGATAAAAATATGAAGTGACTTACAGTAGATCCGAATTTGATTATCAGATAGCTTTCATATAATTGCTGTTAAGAAGGCCAAAATGGGTTTTGAGAATCCGGCGCTTTCCAGCAAGAACATCAAGCCATATAATAAAAAGATTTGCTATACCAGTTTAAACCCGTCTGATAGTTTGCTTGTTAGAACGGTGCGTCTTAATCATTTCGGACCTTCAGGGAGAAACACGAAGCTTCCTCCACGTGACTCAGGTTGGCCAATCCACTTCATCATCCAGTCATTCACTTATAAGATACCCCTGCCCCTCCCCGTTGTCGATATAATTTAGCATAATTCAATATAATATAATATCATACAATACAATATAACATAATATAATATAATATAACATAATATAATGCAATACAGTATACTACAATATAATATAATATAATTCAATATGACATGATATAATATAATATAACTACAGAAAACAGACATCCAAGCTAGTACAAATTTTTTCAAAAAGCTGTGTAAAGCATAAAAGTGAAAATCCGTTAAAAATCACCGTTGCCCATGATTTTGCACGCATGAATGTCTGTTGGACATCTGTTCTCTGTGATATAACATAATACAAAATAATGTAATATAATATAACATAAGTAATAATATAATATGATACAACGCAATGCAGTATAATACCATACAACATAATACCTTATGATAAAAAAAGAACCGGAATTTTCATTTTAAAATTCCCACGCTTGTCCAATCGGTAAACTTTTATTTTCTCAACGTTGGCAACACTTTTATACACATTCTGTCAAATTTTGACGCATATCGTACGATTAGTTTTTGTTTGGCGTCTATACAAAGAAGTTGAAAAACTTTCGTGTGGCGATTTTTATAATGGATGAAAGTTTAGAACAACGTGCGTGCATTTGTGTTGCAATTGAATTTAAGTGTTCCGAAACATTGAAAATGTTAGAAAAGGCCTTTGGTGAATCGTGTCTAGGAAAAACACAGTCATACGAGTGGTAAAAACGCTTCAAAGGTGGTCGTACAAGCTTGGATCATGATGAGATCCCTGGCCGCCCAACAACATCTGTTACTGAAGAAAACATTGAATCGGCGAAGCAAATCGTGTTGCAAAATCGTTCTGTACCGATCAGAGAGATTGCTGTGTTGTTGGGCATCTCTTATGGATCAGCCGAACACATTTTAACTGATGTTTTGGGTTCGAAACGCGTCGCTTCTCGGCTGGTGCCAAAAAGCTGAATTTCACGATAATGCGCCGGCTCACACAGCATTGGTTGTGTCGCAGTTTTTGGCCAAAAACTCAACCAATATCATCAACCAAGCACCGTATCTTCCAGATATGGCCTCGTGTGACTTTTTCCTCTTCCCAGACTCATTGCGGGTAACGCGTTTTGAGACCATAGAGACCTTCGGCGGCCTATAAAACTTGTATGGAAAATTGGATCAAGCGTTAGCATGCATGTATTGCCGCAGGAGGAGAGTACTTTGAAGGCGATAATAAAGAAATTTATTGAAAAATGAAATTTTGCGTTTTTTAATAAAATTCCGATTCTTTTTTGATCATAAGGTATAACATAACAAAATATAATATAAGACGATAATATATGAAATAATATGCTATGATACAATATATAACAGTTGATGTCGCAGTGTAAGTTATGCAGTACTGCAGGAAATATAATATTTTTTTTAATGATAATAGTAATAATAATAATAATAATAATTATTATTATTATTATTAATATTATTATAATTATTAATATTATTATTATTATTATTATTATTATTATTATTATTATTATTATTATTATTATTATTATTATTATTATTATTATTATAAAAACAACAATATCACAAATTTAAAAAAAACCAACATATATATTATTTAATACTAAGGGCTTAATACTAATTTCACTTAGTAATAAGCCCTTAGTATTGAGTAATATATCCGTTGGATTTTTGTAATCTATTGATATAAAAATATGAAGAGGTTTTATGCCTGCTCGAGAGAGAGATTGTAAATTTCAGCTCCAGCGGGCTTTTCCCTGCTCCCTAATAAATATATAATACAGTGTAATATAATTCAATTCAATATATAACAAATAATGCAACAAACAACAGAACCACATGTTCCAATATACTATGATAAATATTGCACTTTAGGATGGGCTTCAACCTACAAGCCATTTCGCACCCTCTCATTCTGCTACTAACGCAGAAAGCGATAGCACCCAGTCGACGCCATTCTATTAAGCAAATGTCATCATAGACGCTCGGGGAGGCATGAGATAGGAACTTGTGAGGACTTAGTTATCTCACCATTTGGCGACCAGAACCGGAAGTCGGTTCTCCCGAAGCAAACATTTTTATTGAATTCTTGTGTTCAATTTTTTTACCGACTGCCCCTGCGGACGAAACATGCCTTGCTTGGTTGATACAGGCGGCAAGATCTTTTCTGCGTTCCAGAGCGAATGGCGACAGAAACGCTTACGCAATAACCGGATATAACTGAAGTCTCTGTTTATGCAGGAGATAAGAACCGCGTGAAAAAACCGTGAAAAAAAAACCGAGCAACTTCGGAAATCCGCCAGAAAAAAACCCCAAAAATAAAGAAAAAGATTTTGTATACCGAATATCTTAGAAATGTATGAAACGTTCAGATCTGGTGTAATCTCAAAAGAAAGATTTTTTTTGTAAAAACCGACTTTGGGACTTTGAGATTACTGAGCTCGAAATTTTTTTTATGCCAAATGTCTTAGAAATGCATGAAGCGTCGAGATCTGGTGCAATCTAAATTTCTTTTTTGATTCGAAAATTTTCTAAGTGTCAAAGAGTTGACTAAAAAAAAATTCGGGATAACACCAGATCTCGAGCTTTCATGCATTTCTAAGACAAACCGCGTAACTTGTGAAATCCGCGGAAAACACAGCGTAATTTCGGAAATCGGGTAAAAATATCGCATAAAAAAACGCATAAAAACGACCCCAGTGTAAACATCTGTTTCGGAAGAACCGGCAAAATTTTCGTTTAGTTTTTAAAGGATGTAGCCGCATTTGCATATGAAAACTGCCCCCAAACAGAAAAAAATGGATATACGCTGTTGGAAAGGGTTTATATTGGACATGATTTTTTTTTAATTTAACCCTTTAGCTGCCATATTGTGGAGTTAGGGTGATTCTTCTGATTTTCATTTTATAAAAATTTTTCAAAAACCTCTTTGCAACAAAGTTGGAAAAAATCAGCAGTATTTTAGGAATTATGGAAACTTTTCTGATTTTTTCAGAATTTTTCAAAATGTTCAAAATGTTCGAATTTTTTTCATTCGCGCTTACCATTTTGGTACCACTCTACATTTTACATTAAAACTAAATCATTTATGAGTACGTTACGCTGTATTTTTCGAAATTTTTAAAAAATATGTACGAGTATAATACAGACTTCAAAATAATCATTCAAAAAACCATGCGCCTCCTTCAAATTATCGTTAACCGATGGAGACGCATGGTATTTAGTTCTAAAATCATATATCAAAGTATTGTCCGTCGCTAGCGAGAACTTTCTCCCATCTTTCCGGAAATTTTCGGATCCCGGCTCGAAAAAAGGAGTCCTTTTTTTACGCTATCCATGAAGCAATCCATTTTTCCAACTCTTCGAAGGATTGAAAATGTTGATCTGCCAGGCCGTGTGCCATCGAACGGAATAGGTGGAAGTCAGAAGGGGCGACATCTGGGAAATACAGTGGGTGGGGCAAGACTTCCCATTTCGGCGTTTCCAAGTACTTTTTGACCACTTTTGCGAAGTGAGGCCGAGCATTGTCGTGTTGGAGGATGACTTTGCCATGTCGCTCTTGATACTGTGGCCGCTTTTCTTTTAGCGCGCGACTAAGGCGCTTCAGTTGCGTTCGGTAGCGATCTCCTGTGATGGTTTCACTCGGTTTTAAGAGCTCGCAGTAAATTGTTATTTATCTTTGAAGGTTTTTTCTATTCCACCATCATGTTTGTCTTCGACATCGAAATCACCATTTTTAAAACCTTGAAACCACTCCCGAAACGTTCTTTTACTCAGAGCAGTATCACCGTAAGTTTCTGAAAGCATTCGATACGCTTCTGTTGCATTTTTTTCGAATCGTAACAAAAACGTAAAACTTCCCGCAAATGGCGAGAATTGGGCACATAAACAGACATTTTCGAGCGTGAATTATACGAAAACAAGAACAACTGTCACTGAAACGGCGATGACAATTCGTTAGGCACTGTACACACTCACTTTAAAGGCATTATCATCTATGTATTTTAACCAGCCTCAGCCGGTACAGTCACCTATCGGTAAACGTGGGAAGCAAAGTTGTACACCTGATAAATTATAGTTCTTTTGCAGAAAAAAGTATTCCCAGATACCAAGCGGAAAATCAAGAAAAATTCGAAACTAAGCGAAATCTAAAAAACTATCAGTTTTAGGGTAAACTGGTCGTCGACGTTCTGTACCACATGGTATGAATAGCCAAGTTGCCTGAAATTGCTCAACAAGACAGCTAAAGTCAAACGGCTTAAGTTCATAAAGACGGATAAATCAAACTAGGATCAGACTGAAGGGCATAAGGAATAAAAATTTTTATCATTATTAATTACGTCAATACTCGGAAACGCATGGTATTTAGTTCTAAGGGCATGTGATATATGATTTAAGAACTAAATACCATGGCATGTGATATATGATTTAAGAAATAAATACGCATGGTTTTTGGAATGTTTTTTTTTTCAAATCTGATATTATACCTGTCCACATTTTTTTTTTTAATCTGGAAAAAATACAGCGTAATGTACTCATAAACGACTTATTTTTTATGTAAAATCTAGAGTGGCACCGGAATTGTAGGTGCGCATAAAAAAACACGAAAATTTTGAACATTTTTTTTCACATGAAATACATTTTGAATAAATCTGAAAAAAATGAGAAAGGTTTCCCATAGTTCCTAATATATTGCTGATTTTCGTCAATTTTTTGCTAAAGAGGTTTTTAAAAAATTTAAATAAAATGAAAATCAGAAGAACCAACCAAACTCCACCAATATGGCATTTTGGAACGCATTTCAAACATCATATATCATTTTTTTCTTGTTTGGGGACAGTTTTTATATGCAAACTCGGCTACAATCTTTAAAAATTCTCTGTCCAGTTCTTGCTAAATGATATTTTTATATGTTTTTCGCATTGCAAGTTCCGTGTCCGGTTTTTTGCACTCAATGTTTCTATCCGTTCAAATATCGTTAAACCGGGTTCTCCAAACGAAGTTGCACTTTTCAGACTTTTGCATTCAGTCGTTCAATCAAGCTCGATATTTGACTAAAGCTAGTTTCAACAATAAACTGGAGTCTCAAACCACAGAATTAACGAGCGCAGTATTCTACACAGTTACATTCAGTGATTTTTATTATAGTTGAAGTTCCACGTTAAAATATTAATCCATTTGTTGCACCGCTCATAACTTACCACAAAAGCCGACTTCCTCGTAAACATACAAAGTGAAATGACTGATCCCCTGCCGCAGCCGAATATAAATCTGTAGACCCATTGCTCTCCGACGGCCATACAGCTTTATTTTTATTCCACCTCGAACAACCGTTCCCATAAATATAACTGCTTTAATCCACCCCTCGATTGGTAATACAATCTATGCTGGAAAAACGCTAAACAACCATCCCGGTTAACTCAATAAAATCGGTTATCTCAGATCCTGCTTTCGGGATATATTTCTCAATTTCTTATGCCTTCCACCGTGCCAACCAGTCGGAATGTGTTTGCATAAAATAATAAAGCGGATCGTGGGCTATGCGCCGCTGCGAGCAGGGAAGCAAGCCAGGGAAGGTCCAACGGTACGAGTAAATAAAATACAAATTTTATTGCCTTCACGTGCACCTTTCCGATGATGATCATAAAAGTACCATACAAGGTAAAACGATATTGCAAAATCTGCGCAACTTTCACACTTTTTGCTGCAAATTAAGCTCCCCAATTTGGCGTTTGGTTGGTTGGTTGCTTCTACCGATTATACCGTGGCTGATCAAATTTTCATAATTTTTTCCCCCAGTTCATCGATTTTCTCATTCATGCATAGACGAACTCATACGAAAAAAAAAAAATGTTGACAAGTTTCCTGTAGAATGTCAGCGTTACTGTCGAAAACGACTTCAAAGTTGCTTTAAATGATAAGATTCCTTATTCGAATGGATCCCCTTGAATGGTTTGACTTAAGCCTTGCTGTTTCCTTGTAAAAGAAAAATTTAACAATAAGAAAATACTCACCACGTCTATAATTTGCATTAACGTTAGGCCAAAACTCAGCTGCAGAGGGTCGGATTCGTTGACCACCGGTCGCTCCAGGGTGTTGTACGAATCCAGAAGATCGTGCAGCAATCGCTTCTCGTGGATTCCAGCCAGGCACACTGCAAGAATCGTAACAGGAAAAGGAAATTAGAACGGCGGGCGGCGGGAAAAAATCGATACTTTGCTGCAAAACGAGAACATCATCGGACAAGCGCAAAAAAGGAAAAAGAGAAAAGTTTTTCCGCCGAAGGAAGCAACCGGAAGTTGTATTTTCTATAGATAGCAGCCCAACCACGCCGGCACCGACGAAGACCATCCAGAAGGACGCGTGATGTTTATTTTAATCGAAATCGCCTCTCACGCTACCTCCTACCAAAAAGACCCATCGCTCATCGCGATAAGCCAGCCGAGGCCCTGCCGGCCAAGCACCTACACCGTTGTTGAAGGAAAAGAAATGGAAGAAATGTTGTTGTTTATGTAAACTTTTTTCTGCTGCAGCAGCAGTAGCAGGCTGTGACAAACCACAACTACCATCATGCCAAGTGCTTCGGACTTGGAGTGCCTTTTGTGAAGACGGGAAAAGTCAAAGCCATGAAATCATTCAGCCGGAAACATCCACACGTCGTTGTCATTTCCGAAGGCTTCTTCGAAACGATCTAGCTATTACCATTTTACCGTAGTGCTGCAGTGTGTATGATGAACCAACCAACTTTATCCCTCTCGATGCCTCCCGCCCCCATATTCCTCCACCCACCGATAAACTGTGAAACCCATTCAAGCGAGTGGGTTGATAACGGCGGCGGCGGTGGCGGCCAGGAGGACAGCAATGGAAAACAAAAGCCGGGGAGTAATTTGAAATTGATACTTGTATTTCTCGCACGTCGCAAGGATGTGGGTTTCATGTGCGAGAAAATGTGACACGTACGGCCAAGTAGAACAGGGAACGGTATCCCGGGAAAGTTTGTGATAACATGCACCTCATTGAGTTCGACACCTTCATGAAAAGCTGATTGGAATAGACGGTAGTTGTTACTTGGGATGGTGGAAGGGGAAAGATGGTAAGGATTTGTCGTCAACCAGCGAAGAACAAGTCCGGTAAGTTTTACTTGAATAAAAACAAAAAGCACGGAGGAATGACAAACATTTCAGTAATCGGATTGAGAATAGGATTCGCAATTTGTCAATTTTAGGCCGAATAATCCGAAATGATGCTAAGATTTACCCTTATATATTGTCTTTAAAAAAGTTTGTATATTACGACATAACTCGGGAACAACCAAACTGATTAGCACAAAACTTGACATACGTATTCTTACATTTCCGAGCTCGTACCAACCAAATGAAAGAGTGAGAAGATTCACTTAAAATCAATACAAAAATAAAATTGTCCGGGAAAGTATTGATGCCCCTAGTTTTCAGTAGAAATAGTACAGAAGTGTTGGATATTTAATTTGGTTAATATTACTAGAAATACTGTTAATATGAGAGTAGCACCACGGATTAGTATTCTCATGCTCGGCAAGGTTCAAAATTATTTAATCGGTCGAATTTGCGGACAATTTAGTAGGATCAAGTCATTTGGAACGAAAGCCACTTTTTTGCCCAAGTAGCATCTGTAACTTATTCACAGAAAATGAAAATAAAACGTATGCTAAATAATGGTCGCATGAAAGACACAACGAAACAAACCGGATTATGATTACGAATTCACGTCTCATCATACTAAAGACTGTCCCAGAAAGTATGGACGCACTTTGATTTCGCTGTAAATAATTCACAAGTGTTAGATATTCAAATTTTATTCGATATACTGATAATATTAGACTACAACAGAATATTATTCTCAACAATTGCTACTTAGCCATTGTAGACTAGCTGGCGCACCTTCTTGCGAACGTTCCTCATTTAATTCCGTACAGACTTCTTGGCGACAAGTTTTGACACTTTTTTCCAATCTTTTTCGAACTGTTGAATGGTTTCGGCTGCCGAGACATGTTTCCTAAGATGTGCCTTCGTTAATGCCCAGAATTCCTCAATTGGTCGAAGTTGTGGGCAATTTGGTGGATTCATGTCTTTCGAATTGACATTTTTGGTAGTATACCATTGACATTTTTGGTAGTATACCATTCTACCGTTGATTTCGAGTAGTGGCAAGAAGCAAGATCTCGCCAGAAGACAACAGGATCCTTGTGGCCTCGAATGATGAGTAGAAGGCGTTGTTGTAAACATCCCTTGATGTATATTTCGCTGTTCATTGAAGCAGTAGTGATGAAGGGTTTCGAAATCTTACCGCAGCTACAAATTGCTTGCCAGACCATAGCTTTCTTACCAAATTTTTCGACTTCAATCAATGTCTCGGACTGGTTTAACACTTGCCCTTCTGGCACCGTATAATATTGTGGTACCGGCAAGGATTTGTAATCGAGTTTCACGTAGGTTTCGTCGTCCATGATTATGCAGTTCAAATTTCCAGCAAGAATCGTATTGTACAGCTTTCGAACCCTCGGCCTAATCGATGCTTCTTGTTTCGGACTACGTTTCGGCTGTTTCTGCTTCTTATAGATTCGAAGATTCAAACGTTCTTTAGCACGAAGAACATTTGACTTCGAAGTGCTAACTTTTTTGGCCACATCCCAAACTGAAACCTCCTTCTTTTGCTCGAATGCCTTCAGTATACGTTTATCCAACTGAGGGTTAGCAGGACCTTTTTTTCGATCCGTTTTCGGTTTATCCTCAAAGGTGTTATCCTCACCGAACTTCCTGATTGCATTTCGCACGGCTTTTTCACTTACTCCTTCCATTTTTGCTATCTTTTTCAGTGACAGTCCGCGTTCTGTTCACCATTTGTGCACAATTTTTCGACGTTGTTCTGCTGAAAGTCCACGCATTTCGAAACAAACTAATGAAAACGAATAAACAAATGCACAAGTGGTTAGAGAAGAGTCTAAACAACATGACGCAGCCATAAAAATGGACAGATTCTGAACCATTGCGAAATGCCAGCGGTTTTTGGTTGCGTCCATACTTTCTGGGACAGTCTTTATGCTACAATACACTGAGCGAAATAAAAATAAGGAGAGTATCGAAAATAAGCTATCCGCATAGATTTGTGTTGTAGGCATGTATTTGTGATGGTTTATTATGCTCAGATCACAGCATGCTGTGCGTTTGGCTGTCAGCTTTCGTTTGTTTACTTGTTTGTACGGTTGAAATTCTGCATTTTCAAAATGTCGCGTATTGAAAAGGTTCTGGACACCTGGCTAAATAAGAAGGATATTACTATGCTAAAATTGGCGAAGCGGGTTAGAATTCATCATGCCATTGTTAAAACCATCATTAAAAAGTTTGAGGAACACTATTTCACTACCAGGAAGAGACAGAAAACCCAGTTCTTCCAACCCGAAACTGGACCAAAAAATGGTACACCCAAACCTCCATTTATGTAATAATCGGGACTTCGTAAATCGAGTTATGACGTAAAAAAAGTATACGTTTTTCGGAATTTTCAACGTAAAAAAAGTTTACGTTATTTGGAATGTATAACGTAAAAAAAGTTTTCCTTATGTATGTATATTATTGGATATGTATAATATAATGGATAACTAAGGAACAAAAATTATTAGTATTTGCAGGAAAAGGATGTTCTAGGTCGCATCAATTTCCAAGATGGCGACTTCCGGTTTATTGATATTCCTTGAAAACCCTTATAATATGGTTATTTTTGGAACGGGTTTGATGAGTAGATGTCAGAAAACGATGTTTGAGGTGGTTCTGAATTCCAAGATGGCGACTTCCGGTTTATTGATATTCCTTGAAAACTCTTATAATATATGTATTTTTGGAACGGGTTTGATGAGTAGATATCGGAAAACGATGTTTGAGGTGGTTTTAAATTCCAAGATTGTGACTTCCGGTTTAGTGATATACCTTAAAAACTCTTATATTAAGAGTATTTTTGGAACGGGTTTGATGAGTACATGTCTCAGAACGATGTTTGAAGTGGTTTTAAATTCCAAGATGCGACTTCCGGTTTATTGATATTCCTTGAAAACCCTTATAATATGGTTATTTTTGTAACGGGTTTGATGAGTAGATGTCAGAAAACGATGTTTGAGGTGGTTCTGAATTCCAAGATGCGACTTCCGGTTTATTGATATTCCTTGAAAACTCTTATGATATATTTATTTTTGGAACGGGTTTGATGAGTAGATATCGGAAAACGATGTTTGAGGTGGTTTTAAATTCCAAGATTGTGACTTCCGGTTTAGTGATATACCTTAAAAACTCTTATATTAAGAGTATTTTTGGAACGGGTTTGATGAGTAGATGTCAGAAAACGATGTTTGAGGTGGTTCTAAATTCCAAGATGGCGACTTCCGGTTTATTAATATTCCTTGAAAACCCTTATAATATATGTATTTTTGGAACGGGTTTTATGAGTAGATGTCAGAGAACGATGTTTGAAGTGGTTTTAAATTCCAAGATGCGACTTCCGGTTTATTGATATTCCTTGAAAACCCTTACAATATGGGTATTTTTGGAACGGGTTTAATGAGTAGATGTCACAGAACGATGTTTGAAGTGGTTTTAAATTCCAAGATGCGACTTCCGGTTTATTGATATTCCTTGAAAACCCTTATAATATGGTTATTTTTGTAACGGGTTTGATGAGTACATGTCAGAGAACGATGTTTGAAGTGGTTTTAAATTCCAAGATGCGACTTCCGGTTTATTGATATTCCTTGAAAACCCTTACAATATGGGTATTTTTGGAACGAGTTTAATGAGTAGATGTCAGAAAACGATGTTTGAGGTGGTTTTAAATTCCAAGATTGTGACTTCCGGTTTATTGATATTCCTTGAAAACCCTTACAATATGGGTATTTTTGGAACGGGTTTGATGAGTAGATGTCAGAAAACGATGATTGAGGTGGTTCTGAATTCCAAGATGGCGACTTTCGGTTTATTGATATTCCTTGAAAACTCTTATAATATATGTATTTTTGGAACGGGTTTGATGAGTAGATATCGGAAAACGATGTTTGAGGTGGTTTTAAATTCCAAGATTGTGACTTCCAGTTTAGTGATATACCTTAAAAACTCTTATATTAAGAGTATTTTTGGAACGGGTTTGATGAGTACATGTCACAGAACGATGTTTGAAGTGGTTTTAAATTCCAAGATGCGACTTCCGGTTTATTGATATTCCTTGAAAACCCTTATAATATGGTTATTTTTGTAACGGGTTTGATGAGTACATGTCAGAGAACGATGTTTGAAGTGGTTTTAAATTCCAAGATGCGACTTCCGGTTTATTGATATTCCTTGAAAACCCTACAATATGGGTATTTTTGGAACGAGTTTAATGAGTAGATGTCAGAAAACGATGTTTGAGGTGGTTTTAAATTCCAAGATTGTGACTTCCGGTTTATTCATATTCCTTGAAAACCCTTACAATATGGGTATTTTTGGAACGGGTTTGATGAGTAGATGTCAGAAAACGATGATTGAGGTGGTTCTGAATTCCAAGATGGCGACTTTCGGTTTATTGATATTCCTTGAAAACTCTTATAATATATGTATTTTTGGAACGGGTTTGATGAGTAGATATCGGAAAACGATGTTTGAGGTGGTTTTAAATTCCAAGATTGTGACTTCCGGTTTAGTGATATACCTTAAAAACTCTTATATTAAGAGTATTTTTGGAACGGGTTTGATGAGTAGATGTCAGAAAACGATGTTTGAGGTGGTTCTAAATTCCAAGATGGCGACTTCCGGTTTATTAATATTCCTTGAAAACCCTTATAATATATGTATTTTTGGAACGGGTTTTATGAGTAGATGTCAGAAAACGATGTTTGAGGTGGTTCTGAATTCCAAGATTGTGACTTCCGGTTTAGTGATATTCCTTGAAAACCCTTACAATATGGGTATATTTTGGAACGGGTTTGATGAGTACATGTCAGAGAACGATGTTTGAGATCGTTCTGAAATCCAAAACGGCGGCTTCCGGTTATTCTTCGAAAACCCTTACAATCTGTGTCGATATTTCTCGAATTACTTGAATAATTTCACAATATGCATATTTTCGGAACGGTTTTCTTTAGTAACAGCTTACATTTTGGGAGCAGTGGCCTAATATCTGCGGGAGATCTAAATTGTAGCCGGATTGAGTAGATAAAAGATTAAAATATCAGACAAATCAGTTTCAGATTATCAAGACTGTTGAAACTGCTGAACAAGTACCATCATAGAGTGAAATTCTGAATATAAAAGACTAGAGCAGATGGCTATGCCATCTTTGAATTCAGGACCACCTCAAACATCGTTTTCCAAGATTTATTAATCAAACCAGTTCCGAAAATACCTATACTGTGAGGGTTTTCAAGGATTATCAATGAACCGGAAGTCGTTATTTTGAAATAAATAGATGGCTTTTTGGTCAGTTGGTTTCTCGTCAAAACATTTATTTTTCATTAAAGGGCAACGTTTCGAAGGTTATACCTTCATCTTCAGGGCAACTGTAATTTTATGTATTATTTAGTCACAAAAATTTTTTCACAAAATACAATAATTGTTTCAGTTGCTGTGTAGTCAGACCAATGTAAGAACTATCGCAATCAATGCAGGGAATGCGATAGATCACATCGCGTCTGATAAGTTTCGGTGTCGGATCCTTCAATTTGGAGAAAAGAGATGCGTTAGTTTTCAAACATTTGAAACCTAAACGCACATTTCTCTGGTTTCGTTTTACAATTTTTGCAAGCGCCGGGGTGAGGGAATCAACGTGATGAAGAGATCTAAATACTGTCTGATCACCGTTCATTCGGTTGTCACGTTGGGTTTGTTTACAAATCTATTGATTAGTCTATTAACTAGCGAGCTAGGATAGTTTTTGCGGAGTAAGTATTCACGCACTGTTTTCTTTTTCTCAACAATAGATTTGCACGTCGACTGTGCCTGATGTTTGCCTGTAATAAGCGCCACGGAAAACAAAAATTTCAGTGCTCAGTCGAAGTCGATGTGCGTGGGAAGTGCTTGTGTAAGTTCTTGGCAAAACAAATAATTCGAACTAAAATGTTTGAACAAATTGCATTCGTATGTCTCGTTTTTGTGTTTTAGTGTAGAGTAGCCGTTTTTCAACCAACTATTATAAATGTTACACCATACTTGACGAAAAATATTTGTAGTCGTTGTGAGTACATTTTGTAAAATTATTGTATTTTGTGAAAAAAAATTTGTGACTATTATTTTATTGTAATATTACATAAAATTACAGTTGCCCTGAAGATGAAGGTATAAGCCATCTTGAAATTTAAAACCACCTCAAACATCGTTTTCCGACATCTACTTATCAAACCAGCTCCAAAAATACCCATATTATAATGGTTTTCTAGGAATATCAATAAACCGGAAGTTGCCATCTTGGAATTTTGAATCACCTCAAACATCGTTTCCTGACATCTACTCATCAAACCCATTCCGAAAATATCCATATTGTAGTAATTTCCATAGAATATAAATGAGCGGGAAATGATTTTCATTGTATGCAAAAACGAAGTAGGTTCGTAAAAAAAGTTTACGTTATTTGGGATTTTGTTCGTAAAAACAGTTACGTAAAAAGAAGTAACATCAAAAAAGTTTACGTGAACGTAGGTTTGGGTGTATCTCAAATCATGAAGAACAAACCAATGTAAATACGTGATTTGGCCTAAAAGAAGCAGAAAATCTCGGAACAAAGTGTAGAACAGAAGAAGCGAGCAGCAACAAGGGCCCGGAAATTGTATTCGCGTCTTTTGCAGTGTCCGGATGCATGCGTTTTGATGGACGATGAGACTTATGTAAGAGGACTCAAAAACCCTTCCAGGTCCACAATACATTCCTGTCGTCATTGGGAAGAATGTGAGCTATGCGGACAGGTCGATTGAAGTGTAGCAATTCGGTCGAAAGGTACTGGTATGGCAAGCAATATGTGTCTGTGGTTTGAAGTGAACCATTTTGTATACTACCGGAACTATAAATGCAGAAATCTATCGATCTGAGTGTCTCCAGAAGAGATTGCTGCCTTTATATAAGAAGCATAGTACACCTCCAATGTTTTGACTGGATTTAGCGTCGGCTCACTATGTCAAAACCACTCTCAATTGGCCTGCGGAAAAGTGTATAAATTTCGTTGAGAAAAATATCAATCCACCAAATTGCCCTCAGCTTCGACCCATCGAACGTTACTGGGCAATCGTGAAGAGGGTCTTCAAGAAAACTGGTAAGGCAGCTGGGAGCATGCAGGAGATCAACAAAATTTGGGCTCAAGTGTCCAAAAAAATGCGATGCAACACTTGAACAAGAGCGTTCGATCAAAAGTTTGAAAATTCGTGAACTTAAATTTCATCCGGTTTTCATTATGCTCAAGTGTACCCTCGTACAATAAACGATCAATTTTTAGTTTGAATAAAATATCGTTTTTTATCATAATTCGATGCAAGAACAATTTATGGATAACTTATTTTCGATACACTCTTTAAAAGAGCGTAGTTCTACAATAATTATAGGCGATATTTGCTTTCGTCAGAAAAAACACATTTAATTATGAAAATGTTTACACCTCTATCCGGGCATCATGCTCAATTATTTTTGACATTTCACTTCTGGTTGCACCCTAAACGCCAACTATTAAACATTACTGAACTAATAGCCTTGTCCGTCACGAGATTGATGTCTTTTTCGATTGATATTGAATTCGTTAAAGTGATCCATATTGATATATAATATATTTCACTACATATAAATGTTGGAAATAAGCTTGATTCAACACGGTAAGTCTTTGACAGGTTCGAATTATATTTTTCAACAAGATAATGCCGCAATCCATAATTCAAAGTTGACTTGAGAGTGGTTTAATGTCACTGAGCTTAAGTTAGTTTGGGGAAAATTGGTAATCCGGTAAATTTTTATTTCGCACGTTTTTTCATGTACTGGTCGACTAAAATGGAAATAGTCCATATAATATCACATACTTACAAGGTGGCAAGAGAGTTGTATGACTATTCTATACATGAATTAGGTCTAGCAAAGTTTTGAGATAAAATAGGGTGGTGCTATTTTTTTTCAGTGTAAGTTCCAACGTAACTTTTTGGTAACCTAATTCTTACAATCTGTTCACATTGACTCTTTAAGGTTTGCCAACTGGTCACCGCAATGAAATCTGACAATGAAAAAGTAACACACTACAAGACAAAGGCGATTGAAAGTTTTCGTACAGATAATAACATTAAATTATTACATAAATAAAAATGGCCAATTCCAAAATAAACATATAGTTGCATCTGCGCTTACACAAAACGGTATTGGGATTCCAGAGATTTCTTTCCTATAGCTGTGCGAAACAAACTTTGTTTGGTTTGAGAAGTAAATTTTGTCACGGCAATGCACGGAACGACCGAAATTAGCTCTGCGCCTAATTCGTATTACTGTTTTTGAATTAGTTGATTTCAACAACAAAATTTCCAAAATAACTATGAAATTAGTTAAAATTGAGAATTTACTTTGCTGAAAAAAACTCTTATTTTTAGAGAATGTGTTTAGTTGGCGAATATTCTGGACACAAACCAGCAATATTTCAATCCAGTACGAAATTCTCATTGAGAACTAATTTTGTTATTAAAATCAGAAAATTTGTTTCTATTTATCTATCACCATCCTTACTGAAGGACAGTACAAAAAAAAACAAAAATTAAATTGGTTTTATTAACAAGTTTATTAGTTAAAAACTCATGAGAAGTGTCAAAGCAAAACAATCCATTAAAAAGCTAAAAGGGACAGTCTTGTTGAAACTGCTTGCAAATTGTTTTGATGTTTTTCGCATGTGTTACGATATATCCATGTATAACGGATCGGCTGAAAAGTTCGTATCGTTTCTAGGAGAGGGCGCCACTAGAATTAAATCCATACCATTTTCAGTTAGTACCAATCTTCAAAAGATACGTGTATAAATTTGACAGCTGTCTGATTATTAGTTTGTGAGATATTGCATTTTGAGTGAAGCTACTTTTGTTATTGTGAAAAAAAGGAATTTCGTGGGTTGATGAAACACTACTTTTTGATGAAAAAAAGTGCCGCCGATACCAAAAAGTGGCTTGATGAGTGTTATCCAGACACTGCACCGGACGAAGCAACAATTCGTAAGTGGTTTGCAAAATTTCGTACTGGTCATATGAGCACCGAGGACGATGAACGCAGTGGACGTCCAAAAGAGGCTGTTACCGATGAAAACGTGAAAAAAAATCCACAAAATGATTTTCAATGACCGTAAAGTGAAGCTGATCGAGATAGCTGACACCCTAAAGATATCAAAGGAACGTGTTGGACATATTATTCACGAATATTTGGATATGAGAAAGCTTTGTGCAAAATGGGTGCCGCGTGAGCTCACAATCGATCAAAAACAACAACGAATTGATGATTCTGAGCAGTGTTTAATACCGATTTTTTTCGTCGATATATAACAATGGACGAAACATGGCTCCATCACTTCACTCCGGAGTCCAATCGACAGTCAGCTGAGTGGACTGCACGCGATGAACCGAACCCAAAGCGTGACTCAACAATCGGCCGGTAAGGCTATGGCGTCTGTATTTTGGGATTCGCATGGTATAATTTTCATCGACTACCTTGAAAAGAGAAAAGTCATCAACAGTGACTATTATAAAGCGTTATTATTGCGTTTGAAGGACGAAATTTAAAAAAAACGGCCTCATTTGAAGAAGAAAAAAGTTTTGTTTCATCAAGACAATGCACCGTGTCACAAGTCGATGAAAACCATGCTGAAATTGAACGAATTGGGCTTCGAATTGCTCCCTCATCCACCGTATTCTTCAGATTTGGCCCCCAGTGACTTTTTCCTGTTCTCAGACCTCAAGAGAATGCTCGCTGGTAAAAAATTTAGAAGCAATGAAGAGGTAATCGCTGAAACTGAGGCCTATTTTGAGGCAAAGGACAAATCGTACTACAAAAATGGTATCGAAAAGTTGGAAGATCGCTATAATCGCTGTATCGCCTCTGATGGCAATTATGTTGAATAATAAAAACGAATTTTGGCTAAAAAATGTGTGTTTCTATTAAACGATACGAACTTTTCAGCCGAACTGTTAAATTTCTGATTCGATTTGTAAAAATGACGTAAACTCTTAGTGGAAAGTGTATTTATTCAGAATTTGTGCGCATTTGAAGCGATTGTGTGTAATAATGTTTTTACGGGGAACAGTGAAGTGAGTTTCGAATATTGCACTCTAATTGTATATGTCAAATGATGTTTTTGGTATCTTCCAACCTTCTGGACTACGCCGTCCGGTGTACTACTTGTATTCGGTTTTTGTTTTCCGAGTGCTCAAAGTTTTCAGTGAGAGAGTCAATTTCGCGAAGTCGAATGAAGAAAACAGCAATTGAGAAGAAAAATTTTCTAAAAGAAGTTTATGTTTCGCTTATGTCTTTTTCTCCAATACAACATCGTATTTATACCTGCCAATATAGAAAAGATAATCGTGACTGAAATTTTTTTCGGTAGTCGTGTGCCATCTAGTGGCTGTTAACGTTTTTTTCGGTGACAGAGCGCCATATAGCTGCGAATGGCAGAAACCAATTCAACCATTTATGTTGGTTGAAAACAACGTTTTATTTCTCTAATTCAACTAAAAAATTAGTTGAATGGATATGAAGCGTACCTTAGCTAAGAAATGACAGCACGTTCAATTGGTGAATTCAACTAAAAAAAATAGCCATTTCAACAAATATTTTGTTATTGTTAAGGGAATTAGAACTAAAAAATCTAAATTAGCAAAAGCAAGTTTTTTTTAGTTGTCTTAAAAAATAACTAACTAAAATCAGCAAATCAACTAATTTTTTCGCCAAAATGCTGATTTCGGTCTTTCCGTGTGTATGTTGGAAAAACTTATGCAAATGGCTACCATTTTGACCAGTGAATTTAATATTCATTAGATTACAAAGAATGCAATACATTCATGGCATTTAGTCAGCTTTGTTATATGAAAAACTTTGATATATGAGAAACTAATATTAAATACAAGAAAAAAATCTCGCCCTTATTCTGAATAACGTCGTATCGTTTCTATCCTCGTATTTCATTTGTATTCCCAATAACGCTAGCAAAATCAAAGGTAACTATGATTCGATCGAACCACATTCGATCAAAAATCAATACGTCGTTATTCAGAATAAGGGCGTCTATCTGAATACATTTTGATTTTTCAGCTCCAGATTACATATGCCAGTATGAATGTTAATTTTATTTTCTATGATTTAAAACCAAAAATATCGCTGGCACGCACGTTTTAAACAAGTACAATGATTACCTTCACTATAAATATCTAGTAGCACATTGATTTTGAGTAGATATAGTGGGTTTAAGCAAACTTGAAGTGATTGAATTTTCAACAGTGTAAGATAAACATAAATAACTCAAAACCAAAGCTTTCTAAAACTTTTTGATACAATCTTAAAACTTATCACGTTTGCTTGCCTTTTTCGCACCCGGGCAACGGTTTTGAGGTAGTCATGCACCTATCAGTTCAGATGATCTACTGGATGAGTGTAAACATTCATAAACATCAGTAACCACAAACCTGGTAACACATAGGCTGAAAAGACACATAGATGACGCTAGTTTTATTGTAGTCACTTTTTTCAGTTAATACTGCGTGAGTTAGCTGTATTGATTATTTTGCATGAGCATTTAACTAAACGCAACAAACCGGAACCCACATCCACCGTATTCGCCGAATTTAGCTCCCAGCGACTACTGACTTTTCGCAGATCTGCAAAAAAATTGCTCGCCGGTAAGGAATTTCGCACAAATAAAGAGGTTATCGCTGAAACTGAGACCTATTTTGAAGTAGAAGATAAATCCTTCTACAAAAGTGGTATTTAAATGTTAGATCGGTGCTGGAATGATTGCGTTGCTCTTGATAGAGATTACGTTGATGAATAAAGTCAATTTAGAACCAAAAAAATCTTAGTTCTCTTTGTTAGGCCCTGTTCGTTTCAGCCCATGTGTTATAAAGCTTCAAACGCTTAGGTCGTGCTGAATGTGATCTGGTCAACCAGAATTCTGAGCATAATTTCAGGGAATTCAGTTTCAAAATTCTGTTTCAGAAAGAATTTAGTTCCAGAATTCAGAGCCTATATGCTGGAACTTAATTCTGGTACTGGATTTTGAAGCTTAAGTCAGTTTTGGAATTAAAATTAAGAAATCAATTCTAAAACTAAATTGCAACTGTATTTTAAGCCTGTGTTGATTAATTTCTTCAACTCAGGTCCAGTTTCTGAATTCTATGAATAGGTTCTTTTTAGAGCTATTAATATATTCCCAGAGTACTATACGAAGTTTTCCTACTATGTAAATCTATCATCCCGGTTGGTTCAGGTCCCGTGCTTAATTCCAGTGTTAAGAATTCAGTTCAGTATTGAATCAATTGCAGAACGTTCGCAAAATCAGTTTCCTTTCAAAGAAGCTCGATTGCGTCATCCTGCTGCTGGTCGTTTTCATTGAAGCAAAATATAACGAAAAATGTACAACGCTAGGGAACATTATGCAAAATCAACCCTTCTAATGGCTCGAAATGTTGTCTTAAGAACTAAAAAGAATGCCTCTTTGCAAATCGGAAATATAAAATCATCAGTTTAGTGCACATTTGGAAAAATCAGATCAGTTTTGTGCAAAATTCGCATCAAACGAGTGCGTATAAAGCCAGCATTTAACTGCTTTCGCATTCGAGAAAATGCTCCGAACAGTATTTGGTATCGTAGAGAATTCTACAGTTTGGCCCTTCTGAATTCCAGAAATTAAACCCGTACAGCATTTCGATAGTTTCTTGCACTGAAATATGCAAATCCGAAACTAAATTATCGACATAAAAATTGTATGTTGCTATTTTTTACCTGCATTTGTTCCGCGTTATTTAATTGTGCGGTAGAAAATATTTGTCGCCAATAAGCCAAACTTTAGTATTAATGCACCGTTGCAATCTGGAAGCGAAATAGTAAAAGTTGCGAAAATTCACGTCCTCCACTCAAGTCTCTGACATTACTCACCCGCCTTTTACATAAACGCGTGCAAGATTAAGTTTCTCAATAAACCATATTAGAAATAAATTTAAAAATATTTTATTGTTTCAAATTGGAATGAATACCCGACGATTTTCTGAAATCTTAGGGGGCTTAACTATTCGCTCCACATTTCAACTAAACTCTACTCTCACAGAAACCCAATCTTTTCGATCAAACTAAATGCGATACCAACGCAAAAAGGAATCATTAGAAGTAAAAATCACCCAATCAAATAAATAACCTACTGAACCGAACAGCCCACTTCAACCAGCGCCGGTTCGACAGACATTAGCCCACTTACCTACTCACGCTCGGGCTGCTGTTCGAATGCTAAAGATTTGTCTTTCTTGGTTGGCATCTTCATCGAGCATGCAGAACTCGAAAACAGGCATGAGCAGACTTCAGATATTCGGCCCAGACACGATGCGTCTGATTGAATGAGTAATTTACCACTACCAGCACCAAAGTCGAAGCCGAAGACGTATGGATACAGCCTCCGGAAAGCAGCCGGGAGAATGGTGGCATAGTGCCCGACTCGGGATCGGATCCCGTAGAAAACCACTCACGTGGAAAATACATCACCACACAATAAAGAACGTCCCCAACTTTGCCAGTCATACGTGGGTTCGCTGGTCCTGGCCCAACGAAATACTCAATGAAAAGGCAGTTATCAGGCGTAACACGTGCCAATCACAGACACCGATGATGATACCAGAAAAAAAAACCCGTGTATTGAGTAAGATAAACGAAGCGATGAAATAAAAGAATACTTCGTCACGTGACGTGACGTTTTCCTCCGGAAAAAAGGTAAGATCTAAATATTCCAATATGCTAGCAGTCTTGTACTATCTGCTCCCCCCACCCGTATTCTAGACGGATCCGATCTGTTTGACATACGCATACACACACATGTATGTGTGTGTGTGAAGGATACAACAAGAGGAAAGGTCCAAGTGGCTGTGTCATTCATGTAGGGAACTTTAATGACCGAGGGGACTACGCGACACGGATGGACTTGGGATAGCGAGCTATTTTCCGGTCAGTCAAGCATGTTCGTTTTGTCGGTGTACGTTGTAAGTAGGTGAAACTCGACTGAATGAGAATATGTTGCGGTTGAATCTGTTTAACTTTAAAGACATCTTTTTCTGGGTCAACCCACTTTCAACAGAGGTAATTTCATTTCACCTCACGTGGGAATCGTTGTACTAAAATTTGTTTTGAAAGCAGGAATTGTAAATCGATTGTCATATCAGATGAGCTTGCTGGATGAAAAAAATATTTCGTTGCTTTAAAATAAACAATCAGATGAATATATCATATATTCAAAGCAGGGACCTTACATGAGCATGCTAGAATGCGCAATTTAATATTATTGGCCCAAGGTGAACATTGTAAAAATTTATCAATAAATAATAATTCTTTTATCTTCAGAACAAGATCTACGACTATTGTTACCTATAACCTTCACCTTCATCACTTAAAAATTAACTTTGATTGTATCAATTGATACCCATACTACCCATTGTAAGTGCAAGAAGTTGCACCATCTTAATTTTTGTGATGTGGGGTGTAGACAGTGAAGCCAGATATCATATTCGGCAGATTTGTCTGTAAATCTGCAGATTTTATAGACTTTTGAAATTGTCGCGACCTTTCGTTTTTTTTTTTTTTTTTGCTCGGTAAGTCAGTTTAGCGTATTTTTAGAGAAATTGCTTAAGACATACTTGTCAACTTGTAAACTACAGAATTTTTTTCGGATATACAGAATTTTGCAACCCTGTCTGAAGATATTTGAAATTTTTACCTGGCATCTCTGGGTGTAGATCTAAGATATGCGTATCAAACATGAAGTATGTAATATACTAACTTCTAACACTAGGAAACTTTTTACACTTGATCCTTAATCTGTCAAATTCTATTCCAGTGTTTCAAAAACTGTTATTCAAACAAAAACTTTAAGTTTTTCAAATGTTGGTAAATTGTTTTGGCTGTAACTTCGTCATTTTTCAAATATACACTATTAAAATTTGAACCAAAATGTGGGCTTCGAGTTGAGATTTTAAAGCTTAAATTATTGGAAAAAGTTAAAGAGGTATTTTTTTATATCAGTTTTTCGGTTGGTTTTCTAATTTTTGGAAAAATATTCCTATCTTTTTTCAGCGTGTATTTTTCTGAGAGTGTTGATTTCCTACAACTTTTTCTTGGACACAATTTTTGTACAGTTTTCAGTTTCCGAGTTATCACGATTGGAAGAAAGCGCATACAAAAAGACATATGCCCTTTTCAAAAATCAGTCTTGGATAGAATTGATCTCTGCGTCCGTGCAAAATAAATGTTTCGTCATACTGAAAACGTGTGCAAAGTTCCATTCGAATCGTTGGATTTGAATTCCTTGTTGATCTATTCTGAAATTGTTTAAGATGTAGAGCTTCGTTTTCTTACATCTTACATTACTCATATTCGAGTTTACTCACATTGTAAGGGTTTTTAGGACCATAAATAAACTGAAATTCGCCATCTTGGATTTTGTAACGATACCAAACACAATTTTCTAGCAGCTTCTCTACACATCCGTTTCAATCATTATACCAAATTTTTTATACGTGGTAAATTCTAAATTTTTTCAGATCCCATTTCCGATTTCAACGATGGAAAGAACGTGGAAACTCTTCGAAACTGAGCATAGCGAACTATTCAAATTTGAGAAGCATGTTAATTGATGGTCAAACAATCCGACTTGGAATCAAGTAAAAGGTTCTATAGCCCCTTGGATGGCTATTGTATCCGGATACGACTTTCGGTTCATCGTAACGCCAAAAAAATAATTTCTTCTAAAGTGTTCCAATCGAAACTTTCTTCGGCTACACCCGTTCCAGGATACAGTCCCAGAAGTAGTGGTGAAATTTATACAGTAGAATTGGTAAATCTTTTACCGACTCTTACGCCTAAAAGCTCTATGTTTTGCGCTTGGAACCGTTAACCATTTTTACGCTCAATCTCAGTTGTATCAGGTGTACAACTTTGCTTCCGTCGTTTTCCGATAGGTGGCTGTACCGGCTGAGGCTGGTCAAAATATATAGATGATAATGCCTTTAAAGTGAGTATGTACAGTGCCTAATGAATTGTCATCGCCGTTTCAGTGACAGTTGATCTTGTTTTCGTATTATTCACGTTCGAAAATGTCTGTTTAACACATGGATCAATAAGTCCCGAGACTAAAACAGAGATGGCGCTCGTAGTAAACCAGTAACCACGTCTTTCTAGAATACAAACCTTTGCTTGAAACGGGTCAAAATTTTAAGTCGATCCGACCAGAAGCAGCTGAGTTATCGAGGTTGGAGTAAAGTCGTTTTGTAGTTTGTTTAAAAAATGGAAAAAACCGAGTTTTATGTTTTGATAAAACATTGTTTTTTAATGGGTAAAAACACCGTGCAAGCGAAACAATGGACTGAAAAATGTTATCCGGACTCTTGTCCAAGCAACGATGGTTCGCCGAGTTTAAATGTGGTCGTAACGACACAAATGACGCGGAACACTCGGGTAGACCTGTGGAAGCCGTTACACCGGAAAATGTGATTGAAGTGACAAAAATTATAATGAAAGATCGTAAAGTGAAGCTCCGTGAGATAGTTGAGATGACACCGATATCATATGGAAGTGTATTTACTATCCTTCATGGAAAATTGAGCATGAAAAAGGTTTTTTCCAAGTGGGTGCCGCGATTGCTTCCGATGGAACAAAAACAGTAACGAGTCGATGATTCAGAAAGCAGTTTATCGAGAAAAAAAGGCGGGTGGGTAATGTCACAGACATAACTGGAGGACGTGAATACGAATAAAACTGACATATTTCTTTCTCACTTCCGGATAGAGATAATCATTCGTATTAGATTGTGTATATTTTGCAACTTTCATTGCTCCGCTCTCAGAATTTTTACGATGCATCTATACTACAGTACGACTAATTGACGGCAAACATATTCAACGATACCAACCATACCAGATACTAGTAGAAATACTCAACATCCTTTGGAAATATTTTAGTGGTTCTAAAAAACCGCTTTGCGTAATTTGACCAATGTTTATTATTGTTAAAATTTAAGAACTAATATATAAATCTGAGGCACGCTCCGAATTCAGCTGCAAATTTTCGGTATCTAGATCAAAAACCCAGGTTAGTTCTAGAAGTAAGGAACTGAAGTTATTTTTAGAATTTTCCAAATTGCGTTATAGAGCTAAACTCTGAACTTGAATTCCAAGTCTTAATATAAGAACTGAATTCAGTTCCAGCATCTAATTCCAGAAATCATGTCCACAATTTAGTTCCAACATGTAGGCTCTGAATTCTGGAAATGAATGCTGAGACTGAATTGATGAATTAAATTCTGAAATTTAATTCAGGAATTAAAGTTTCGAATTCAGATTTGAAATGAAGGTTCGTTGTTCAAACCCAACATTTAGTTTCAGAATCCAGATCTAAAATTCATATCCTGAATTTTGTTCATGAAATCTGAAAAATTCTAAATCATATCTCTGGATTCGAATCCCTGAATAAGGAACTGAATTTGAAACCATTTTCAAAATCCTGAAATAGGATTCAGTTCTAGAGTCATAGTTTTATTTTTTAGTCTGTGATCTGGAACGAAATTTTGAAACAGAAGTATGAAACTAAATTCGGAACTTAAAACTACAAGAATCAGCCCCATGGGGTTGTTCAAGCCATTGATGTGGAACAAGGCAACCAAAATTTCGAATGATCGACATTTTCAATTAATCGTCGCACTTTTGAATCCGCACAAGAAACGAGAGTCTGCGAACCCAGAATATAGACTCTATTTGTCGTGATTTGAATTTGTTTTGTAGCCGACGAAATTATATCAATAGCCCAAATGTATGCAATTATATGTTGGTACATGATTGCGATACGAATATCGATATTTAAGCTTCTCTTCGCCAAGCTTGTATTCAAGTTTTGTATGCAAGCAGTTATTTTTTAGCGATTCTCTACCTTTCTGCGATTTCGATTGAAGCTTACCCTTTGATATATCGCTTTGTTGGCGCTAGCCGGGACCCTACGTTGTGTTTAATTAAATCCTCACCAGGATATTTCAACGAAGCGACGGCAGCTATTTGTCGGTCGACCTTACTTGCATTCGCACTGCAGTACACCGGTAGCGAACAGCAATGCAACTAACGGGTTCTGCAAACAGCCACAGCGGTCACCAAAGCAGCCAAAGGAGCAGAAGACGAACAGCCACAAACAAACAGCTGCACTGATAAACTCACAACTGGATGAACCTTGGCGGACTCTTGCCAATAAAAAAACTACACTATTTTAACGTTTGAGTCACTTTATTCACTGACTATTGCTAGTGTATTTCACTTCTGCTGTTCGATACACTTCGGACTTTATGATAGATCAAAAACGGTCCGATTCTAATGCAGGTTTATTTGAGACTGACTGGTCTGATGATTGTGAACAGAGCGAGAAGATAAAATGAAAAACTGAGTTGCCAGAAGGGCCTGAGAAACTGACATAATTCTATGAACGGTAGCACCAACTATCTGCAGAAGGCAGTGTTGATAAACAGTGTCGCCAGTAAAACTAGTGCGACGCAACATACTCGCCGCCTTGAACGACTATGTTCAACATTAAATATACACATAATTCACAAACATTGAACTTACAGATATGATACAATACACTTTCAATTCTTACAGGCTAACACATTAAAAATTTCAGCTTAATCTAATGAGGTATCCGAAATCCTTTGAACTGGCTGGAGATTGTTGCTAGTAGATTCTACTTCGGGAGCCACCGATGCACTTGGCAGCAAGCATATTTTACTGATGGGCCGATTGATGATACCTCGTACAGTGCGAAGCGAAACAACTCGTGTTAGCTTATCCTTTCCAGGTAATACCGCTTCGATTCGAGCAAGTGGCCAACGGATTGGTGGATGTAGTTCGTCTACGATGATGACCATTTTACCGGGAACAATTTCGTTGTTTCGTATCCATCCTCGTGTATCTTTCTGCAGTTCTTGGAGATATTCCTTCCGCCAGTGGGTCCAAAATTTCTGCACATGCAGTTGCAGTTTCTGGTAGTGGTCGAGTCTATTGACAGGTGCGTTCTGAAGGTCTGGGTCGGGCAGGGCATACATCGATGATCCAATCAGGAAGTGCGCAGGTGTTAGGGCAGCTAAGTCATTGGGGTCTTCTGTCATTGGAAGCAACGGTCGAGAATTCATTATTGCTTCGATTTGAGTAAGAATGGTGCACATTTCCTCAAAAGATAAACGACTCGAACCTAGTTGACGGAACAAATGTTTTTTGGCAACTTTAACGGCTGCTTCCCAAAGACCACCAAAGTGCGGTGCTTTCGGCGGTGTTAAATGCCAGGTTATGCCTTTTTCTGTGCAAAAGGCTGCGATTTCGTCCTGCTGAAAACCTTCTTTAAGCATCGTAAACAGTTCGGTAAGATCGTTTTTAGCCCCTTCAAAATTTTTCCCATTATCGGAATGAATGTGTGCGGGTCGACCGCGTCGCGCGATGAATCTTCGCAATGAACATAAAAAGGCCTGAGTAGACAAATCGCTCACTAGCTCTAAGTGAACTGCTTTGGTCGAAAAACACACGAATACGCACAGGTAGGCCTTGGCGGGAGCGGCACGTTTGTGAATAGGACGAAGATAGAGTGGACCGGCATAATCAACACCTGTAACACTGAAGGGACGACTGGGAATGACTCTCGATACAGGCAGTTGGCCTATTTGTTGCTGCGCAGGTACCGGATTGAGGCGAGTACAACGGAAACAATTTCTGACTACGTTGCGGACTAGTCTTCGACCGTTGAGTGGCCAGAATTCTTCTCGGATTGCTGTTAATAGCAGACGTCCGCCGCCGTGTAGTAATTTGCGATGGAAATCCTCAACTATCAGTCGTGTGAACGGATGGTTTGTTGGAATCAAAGCCGGGTGCTTTGCTTGATAGGGTAGCTGTGCGAAGTTTAAACGACCTCCTACTCTCAACACTCTCTCTGCATCTAAGAACGGCGTCATTTGGCGAATATGGGAACATTTCGATACCGATTTATTTTTATCCAACTGGTTGATTTCTGCGACAAATTCATCATTCTGCGCCAACCGAATGAGGAACGTTTTGGACTTGGCAAGCTCATTTACGGTAAGTGTACGGCCTACAATAACTTCGGGCGAGGTGGGCGGCTGCGTGCGTATTTTAGCTCGGGTATTGTTAACGAATCTCATGCAGTACCCAATGACATGAAGAAGACGGCCGTATGACGACCAACGGAGAAACCAGGGATGTACTGTTGGCATTATTTGAGTAACTGCGACGGTAGTTTTGATTTCCAATTCCTCGTGTGAAACACTTGGTGGGATTGATTCTGGCCAATCTTGGAGTGGACGTGATAACCAACTGGGACCGCTGATCCAAATATCGTTTTTCAAAAACTCGTCAACCGACATGCCACGTGAAGCCAGGTCAGCAGGATTTTCACATCCGGGAACATGCTTCCATTGACAACCATGTGTAAACTGCTGAATTTCAGATACTCTGTTAGCCACATAGGTAGGCCAAACATTCGGTGGTGATCGTAGCCAGTGCAGAGTGACAGATGAGTCAGACCAAAAATATGATTCTGAAACGTTTACATCGATAGCTTTCTTTATGTGAGCATGTAGATGGGCTGCTAGTACTGCCGCACACAACTCCAAACGAGGAATACTTATTCGTTTCAGCGGAGCGACGCGTGTCTTCGAAGCCAGTAGTCGTATTTTTACTTTCCCTTTACTTTCACAGCGGACGTATGTGCAGGCACCGTATGCATATATGGATGCATCTGCGAATGTGTGCAGTTGTACAACAGAGTCAGGTAGAAACGCGTATCTGTCTACTCGATGCTCGGAGATATTCGCCAATTCGTGGTAATACTTCTCCCATTTGGTTTTAATAGGTTCTGGAACAGGATCGTCCCATCCGCACGATAGCAGCCACAACTCTTGCATCAGTATCTTTGCTCGAACTACAACGGGGGCAATTAGTCCTAAAGGTCAAATAGTTTTGCTATATCCGAAAGAATAGTGCGCTTGGTTGGCGGTTCATTACTACATCGAATTTGAGAGTCGAAACGAAGGTGATCGGCTTCAGGCTCCCAGCTAATACCAAGGGCTTTAATTGTCTCGTTAGGGCTGAAATGTAAAGCAGATTGAGTACCAATCTCATCATTGGGAAGACCTTGCAAAACTTCGAGCTGATTAGAAGTCCATTTTCGTAGTGTAAATCCTCCTTTGTGCAACAAGTCGCTCAGTTCGGTGCGTAGACGGATTGTTTCTTCGATGGTTTGAGCTCCACCTATGAAGTCGTCTACGTAAAAACATTTTTTAATAGCAGCTCCTGCCAACGCGTAAGAAATCCCTTCGTCTTCGGTCAGTTGCTGAAGTGTACGAGTTGCTAGGTATGAAGACGGACCGAGACCATACGTAACAGTGAGTAGTTCATATGTCTGGACTGGTGTTTGATCAGAAAAACGCCAAAGGATACGTTGAAGAGCAGAATCGTCTGGGTGAATAAGTACTTGCCGGTACATTTTAGCGATATCACCGACGAGCGCAATCGGATAGGTTCGGAAGCGCAAAATGATGGTCAATAGATCGTCCTGCACCACGGGACCGACACAGAGAGCTTCGTTCAAAGAGAAGCCGGAAGAAGTTTTCGCTGATCCGTCAAACACGACTCGAATTTTGGTTGTGGTACTTGCTTCCTTGAAAACGGGGTGGTGCGGCAGGTAGTAAGTTTGGGAATTGTTTTCGTCGTCCGCTTCAACCAATCGCATATGGCCGAGGGAGAGATATTCTCGCATAAACTGGTGGTATTCATCTTTGAGATTAGAATTTCGTTTCAAACGTCTTTCAAGTAATTCGAACCGTCGTAGCGCAGAGCTCTTCGACTCACCCAGCATCACGTTGAAGTCTGGCTTTCTGGGATATCGAACGATATAGCGTCCTTCGGAATTTCGAGAAACAGTTGACTGGTAACAGGATTCACAGTGTCTTTCCTCGCTAGAGTAGTTGTCTTTCGTTGTCAGCTCTTCAGTTTTCCAGAAACGCTCCAAACTGTCTTCTAACGATAACATCGAAATGACCATGCCGTTTGCTGTTGACACGGGGGTTTGTGTAGGAGAAACTTGGCTTGCTGATCCGACTATTATCCAACCGAAAACGCTATCAATGAGCAGAGGGAGATTTTTGTCTAGCTGCAGACGAGCAGCACTCGGGAAGAACGAATAAAAATGCTTTGCACCTAAAACCATGTCAATTGGTTGACTTTCATTGAAGGATGGATCTGCGAGAAACAAATCCTTCGGAATACACCACTCTGCAATCGAAATATTTTGTGATGGAAGGTTCGCCGTAACTTTATCCATTACCAGAAAGTTTACATTGCATGAGAAATCTCCTTTTCTAGACTGAACTTGAGCGAAGACGGATTCACACACAGGCTTGGAAAGTTTGCCGGCACCCTGAACAGTTACATTCACCTTTTGCCTTTGAAGACGTAAAATTCGTGCCATACGATCGGTTATAAGGTTCGGTTGAGATGCACTATCAAGAAGTGCCCGTGCAAGATGCTCTACACCAAAGACGTCGATAACCTTCACGATCACTGTGAGAAGAAAAACGCTTTCACGTGGTTGATGAACTGCACTACTGACTTCAACTCTGGGACTCTCGGTGGCGGTAACAGTGGATTGCTTAAAAGATTCAGCTGTAGAAGATCCATTAGACTGCGAAAAATTGAAAACTGGACTAGCTGGAACGGTAGGCTCACTTTCATGACTGACTTGGCTTGATCCGTTGGGATGCTCAGGGTGCAGAAGTGTGTGATGACGACGATTACACTTTCGACAATTAAAGCTCGACTGGCAATGACGGACAATATGATCACACTTCATACAATTGCGACACAAACGTTTGGAATTAACTAACTGCTGGCGTTCGCTCAATGAAAGTCGGTTGAAGCGCGGACATCGCATCAACAAATGATACTGGTTGCATAGGATGCACTTCTCAAGAGAATCCGTCACTGCTGAATTAGCTGTAGAGGCACAAGACGAAAGACGGATCTGGGAATGAAACGATCTCTTCGACGGCTGAGCTGATAAAGCGGCAGTAGACTGCGTATCGGGTGTTCGATGATTCACTGAGATGGATTCCAAAACTCGTGTTCTGCGCTGAAGAAAATCGATGAGACAATTGTAATCCGGATTGCTGACGGTCGACGCATGATCCTCCCATGCCTTCACTGTATCGTCGTGCAAGCGGGTACAAAGAAGATGCTCCAAAATCGTGCTCCAGTGCTCGGTTGGTTCTCCCAGTTGTCGAAGAGTTTTGGTATGGCGTTCAAATTCGTCCACCAACCCGTGAAGTGCCGCAGCGGACTCGTTCTTCATCTTCGGAACATCGAATAGTGCCTGTAGGTGACGCTTTTTCAGTAAATAATCGTTGGAATACCTGCTTTCCAACGTTTGCCAAGCCAATAAATAATTTGCGGAGCTAATGCCAATCGATTCTATCAACTGAGCAGCTTCCCCCTTGACAGCTGCCTTTAAATAGTGAAACTTCTGAATATCCGGAACATCAGAGTTGGAATGAATCAACGCCAAAAAGGTATCGTGAAACGGAAGCCATTGCATGTAGTCGCCATCGAATTCAGGCAACGAAATTGTTGGCAGTTTGATGCCGGAGAGAGTGGAGGAAACACGCGGGGGTTGAGGGCTACGATCGTTAGGAAGAGGAGTCAGCATAGAAAGTAAAGATGCCTTTATTTGAAAAAGCCGTGGCTCAAAATTAGCGCGCACAGCAGCATGCTCCGCCTTACCCTCTTGATCTGTTTCGTTGTCCTCCAGTTGCGCTTGAACTGACTCCAAATTGTTCCAAACGCTGGTGATGTACTCCAGCCTCAAAGGTACCTGCGATTCGTCCCTCGCAGCAACGTACTCTTCGGCAAAAACCTCTGCCCGACCCAGAGAAGTGAGCAGCGTATCTCTTCGCGAAAGTAACTGGTTCCTTTGTTGGTCGTCTGCCATTTTGTATGCTGGTAACGCGAAACGTGGTCCAATTTATACAAAGTTACCTGCAGAACAAAAGACCACAGTAGACCCACAGGAGGGTGGTAAAAACTTGGAAAGAGGCTCACCTTTTTCAAGGCAAAATGTGCCTTGTATAATATTTCAGCCAACAGGAACTTGAATTAGTACAGTCCGTACAAACTTGAGATTTCAAAGCCCGGGACGGCTTCCGAAATCCAGTAAAAATTTCAGCAACAAAATCCGGTTATGTGCAGTGAACCGATGAACCGCAGAACAGATTTCCAGTAATCGGCCGGAACCACAGCAGCAGTAGCGTACAAAATGGCGCGCGGCTAATGGTATTCACCACGGCTAGGGACGCCACAGTGAACAATGGAGCGATTGTAACCTAATTACAAAGGAATAATGGCGCTTGGTGGCCAACACAATGCAAACTCCGCGAATAATGGCAACAATTGTTCATACGAACAATTACAGGAACGTGTAACGTACATGCAACAAAGGAAAAAATATCTAAAAGGCACCTGCGATACCCACGAAATGTACTGGACAGGTCGTTACCTTATGCCCAATCATTTAGGCCTTGTACATATAAAGCAGCAAAGATCCGAAATTCCATCCAACGCCTGGCTCCGAATTGCAAAATGGCTGCAGCAGAATGACGCGGTCCGAATCAATCCTGGTCACGGCACCAAAATATGTTGGCGCTAGCCGGGACCCTACGTTGTGTTTAATTAAATCCTCACCAGGATATTTCAACGAAGCGACGGCAGCTATTTGTCGGTCGACCTTACTTGCATTCGCACTGCAGTACACCGGTAGCGAACAGCAATGCAACTAACGGGTTCTGCAAACAGCCACAGCGGTCACCAAAGCAGCCAAAGGAGCAGAAGACGAACAGCCACAAACAAACAGCTGCACTGATAAACTCACAACTGGATGAACCTTGGCGGACTCTTGCCAATAAAAAAACTACACTATTTTAACGTTTGAGTCACTTTATTCACTGACTATTGCTAGTGTATTTCACTTCTGCTGTTCGATACACTTCGGACTTTATGATAGATCAAAAACGGTCCGATTCTAATGCAGGTTTATTTGAGACTGACTGGTCTGATGATTGTGAACAGAGCGAGAAGATAAAATGAAAAACTGAGTTGCCAGAAGGGCCTGAGAAACTGACATAATTCTATGAACGGTAGCACCAACTATCTGCAGAAGGCAGTGTTGGTAAACAGTGTCGCCAGTAAAACTAGTGCGACGCAACACGCTTATTTCTTCAAAACCGTCGACTATGGCAGGGAAATCCGGTATGCCGGAGGTTTTTTGCAGACAAAATAGGACACTGTTAGCTATTAATCATTATTTCAATGATATACAATTAAAAATGCATGGCTATGAACATTCAAATCAATACGTAGAAATATTTCCAATCAAATGATGACATAATATTAATAATTGATACAAAATTGACTGAGCTGTAATTGTTCGAAACCTGACCATATTTTTCATGAAAAACAAAAATGTGTTCCACATAAAAATCAACTTCAGAATTCAGGTGGACAAAAATCTAGATACTGAGAATAGTTCTTGAATTTAACTAAAAATTCAGTTCTCTACTACTACTGCTGGTTTACTGCTAGCCACGACGTCTGAATGCGAAGAAGAGCACCACCTGAACATTTGAAGTTTTTACCACCTCATTATTACTGATGGTGGTGAAGAACATCAGCACGATATCCAGTTCCGTCTAACGTACTAGAAAAAATGAATAATTCTCGGTCAAGATTTAACTACTACGCTCGGCCAGTAGAACACCGCAACTGATATATGCCTGACTACCTCAAAACCGTCGTCCTGGTGCGAAAAAGGCAATCAAACGAGATGAGTTTTCCTCGTTGTTTCCAAAAGTTTGAGAAAAAATAGATTTTGAGTTATTTATGCTTTTTTTACCCTGTTGAAAATTTAATCATAAATTCCTGATTATATTGCTGATAGCATGGAGAAAAAATTATGTTGTTGCGTTAAGTACAAGAGATATTCACGATCAAAAACTTATCACTCTCCCAGAGGGTAAATTTTGAAAAGGCGCCCCATAGTAAAGTAAGTCGTATTCACGACAAAACGTTGGAACCATTGTATCACCCTAAAAGGTGATTATGTTGATGAATAAAAAAAATTTTGCAAAAAAAATGTTGTTTCCATTGTTAGTTTCGGGACTTATTCTGTTATGTGCCCAATTCTCGCCGGGAAGTTTTACTTTTCTGTTACAATTCGATAAAAAAATCAGCTGAAGCGCATCGAATGCTCTCAGAAACTTACGGTGATGATGTCGAAGACAAACATGGTGGTGGAAGAGAAAAAACCTTCAAAGATGAACAACTAGAAGCATTGCTTGATGAAGATTCGTGCCCAACCCAAGAAGAGCTCGCCGAATCGTTTGGAGTGAGTCTCCGGCATAGCCATTTCAAAACGTCTCAAGGCCCTGGGCATGATTCAGAAAGAAGTAAACTGGGTGCCGTACGAGTTGAAACCGAGGGATATCGAGTGCCGTCTATTTGTATGTGAGCAACTGCTTCAAAGACAAAATCGTAAGGGTTTTTTCCATCGAATCGTAACCGGTGATGAAAAGTGGGTTCGATACGATAATCCTAAACGCAGAAAATCATGGAGAAAGCCCGGGCATGCTACATCTTCGAAGGCAAAACCGAATATTTACGGTGCCAAGGTTATGATTTGTATTTGGTGGATTCAGCTCGGTGTGATTTACTACGAGCTCTTAAAACCGGGTGAAACCATCACAGAAGATCGCTACCGAAAACAACTGATGCGCCTTAGTCGCGTGCTAAAAGAAAAGCGGCCACAATATCAAGAGCGACATGACAAAGTCATCCTCGAACACGACAATGCTCGGCCTCACGTTGCAAAAGTGGTCAAAAAGTACCTGGAAACGCTGAAATGGGAAGTCTTGCCCCACCCGCCGTATTCCCCAGATGTCGCCCCTTCTGACTTCCACCTATTCCGTTCGATGGCACACGGCCTGGCAGATCAACATTTTCAATCCTTCGAAGAGTTGAAAAAATGGATTGCTTCATGGATAGCATCAAAAGAGGACTCTTTTTTTCGAGCCGGGATCCGAAAACTGTCGGAAAGATGGGAGAAAGTTGTCGCTAGCGACGGACAATACTTTGAATAATACATCTGTAAGCACTTTTTCGCAATAAAGCTTTTAATTTTGGAAAAAACGGCGGAAGCAAAGTTGTACTCCTGATATAATAAGTATATCTTTAGTCAACATCTTTTGTATAGTTTTAATTTCGAAATTTCATCGGCAATTTTTGATTTTTTCCTCTCACCCAAGAAGCAAACGTTTTTCCAATGTACAACAAACTGAACCAGCAGTTCAAAAAATAAAACGAATCGCACTCTCCTCCGGAGCAGCCTATTCGAATCCTAAAACGAGTTGTTTCGTGAATTATAAATGACTCATATGAAATGAAAAAAGTGAGCAAAAAATAAAAGAACCTCATCATCGTCCCCACAAACGGCTATCTCCCGTTGTTACAACAGCGTGCGTTACCACAACAATGGGAATCTTAGTGGTTTTGTCCAGTATGTACGAACAGAACGGGGCTGTTGCGATGACCGTTCTACCCCCCATTACATATTTATAGTTTGCTTCGGAACGTAGCAAACTGCACTTGCTCAGAATTTCTGCTACCGTTGCGATGACAACCGGACCGCCCATGGCATAACGCATGACAGGGCACTAGTCACCGAGTCCCGACGACCGCAACGACGTCATCAGTTGGCTTTCTTTCTTTTGTGCGAAAATGGTTCTGAAGGATCATTAGTTTAATGACCTCATCCTGTTTATGTTTCCTGTTCTCGTCGAGTAGCCGGTTAAGTTGCCCCTCCCCCCAACCATTGCTCACCATTCTTTCGCAGGCGAAGCATCTCTGTGCCGGAAAGTTCCGGCTTAGGCTTGAGTGATGAGCTTTTCGCACTACTATTAATACTACTAGTGCAGTTACGTCTACTATCCCGGTCGAGCTCTTACACATCGGTTCGCCGGTCTTAGACCGGAGTGAGAGAGTGAGTGAGTGACTGACTTATGGCATTCCGTTCGAAGGACGAAGAAAAAAGAATACTCGGAGACCCCGTGGGCGGCCGAACCAACCACCATTCGACGGTTCACAACAACAGCAGCAACAACGACAAGTAGGTTGGCAGGAGGCATGAAATAAATGGCGAGACCAAGTGTACCATGAATACATAGAGTGTTAATGAGGCGAAGGATGAATTACTGTTTATTTACGGTTTGGTCGAAAAGTGTTTTCTTTTCAGGCAGAGCCGCAGACGGAGACCGGGGCTTAAAGTTTGTCATTAGAAGCAGATTGTTGTTTGGGCATGAAGGAACAGTACGAGGAAAAAACGATGGGGTGTATGTACCGTTGTAAAGAGATAGAGCAGAATAATGTACATGGGTGCGCATAGATGCTGATGCAGTAGGCCGTGTTTTTATTTTTCCTCCGTTGATAAGATGCTTCCGACTTCCACTGACTGACAGGATGTAGTTGTGAATGTAAGGTAAATATTTATTCGGTCTGGTCTGCGGTGGGTAAGAGTGCTTTCTGTTGACACAATTGAAGAGGTACTTCTCGGTAGAGTCAAGCGAATTCCGGTCGTTCTTAAGATTGTAAAACGCCAGTGTTCGAGCGAGTTTTAGAACATTGTTTTTTGAACAGCAGCTGGGAATATAAGTTTGCAGAGAAAATAACTTGAATCTTGTTTCAATTTCAGGAACAGAGGCTTATGAAATTTGAAGTCTTATTAGTTGAGACCACCATGTTCTAGTTCTACTAAACTTTGAGTGGCAATAATCTTTTATTCAACTATTGGTTAATTTCGTTTGTTACTGTTTTCTTCATTCCTAAATCGTTTCTCCTAAGAAAGATAGCAATATAAAAATGGATACTGAATTTCCATATTTTTCTTTAACACAGTATGTCATGAACTTAAGGTTCTGCAGTTTCGTTTAGTGAAGTATTTCAGTTGCCATGATTTGCCATAATAATTGACACCATTAGAGTCATAATTGACTATTTTGTCATAAAGATGCACTTTCCTAGAATAGATTGATACAAAAAATCAAAATCTTATGGAACTTTTCATAACAACATTCCTATATTGCATCAAATTTGTGTCTCTGAACCAAATTTGTATTGTATTTGTCTAGTTTCAAGGAATAAACATACGATAGAGCAATAATAAAGATAGTTAAGAGATGAGGTCAGGGGCGGCAAGTTCCATGAAATATTGGGGGGGTGGGGGTGTGCTCAAAAAATTCCTACTACAGATCATTGAAGTTTGCTATATATATATAAATCATTTTTATAAAGGAAAAGGAGAGGTTAGAACAAAGCAACCAAGTAAAAATCACAAATATTTTCCCTACTATTCCAGTAATAACCAATATTCGAAAGCGGGAAAGTATAGCACATTTCACATTGTAGAAAACTAGTTCAAAAATTTTAGTAACTTAGTTAAGAAATATGAAAGATTACGGAGATGAACTACGGAGATAACAGAAAAAAAAGGGGGGGGGGCAAAAAGTGCTTTGCTCCCCCATAGTTGCCGCGCCTGGATGAGGTAGTTATTTCGCAGGCCTCCCTGCGAATCGTAAACATTAAAAAATTAGTCGTTGATACTTTGCACAAACTGACTACCCTGCAGATACTAAAATGATTACTATCTAATGACAACAAAAAAATGTTTACAAGTTGTCGTTCGGCAAGTCAGCAAAAACAATAATGTTCAGTTGTTTATGTGGAACCACGAGGTGTCAGTTCAACACAAACTGCTAATGTACTGATGAATCGCAGACGGAACGTTAAATTATTAGTTAAATCTTGTTTTGAATGTTGATCTTCTTTCCCTCGCTTCCCTATTCATCGTTGGGAAACAAATGGAGTCGCATAATCATTTACTGGTGTAATACAAATCCGGAGAACCCATCAATTACAAAATTGCAATATTGAATAGTTGATAATTACCTTTGCAACGTAGGGTCAGATTGCTGGTGGTTAGCTTGTCATAGGGATATTACTATAATTGAACTGTGTTACGCAACGTGCTCTGTATCTTTTGTTCAATTGGACTGTTTCGTGCCGGGTTGTTTAATTGGCAAAAAAAAAACAAAAAAACTAAAAAGCAATTTCGATGCCAAACGTCTTAGAATTACATGAAACGTCACTTAGGAATGTATGAATCTTCCAGATATGATGTAATTAAAAGATTTTTTTTTTTTTCAAAATAAACGACTTTTAAAGTTAAAAAAAATTGTGAGATTTACGAAATCGAAATTATTTTAATGCCGAATGTATTAGAAATGCATAAAACGTCGAGATCTGGCTTAATATCCAAAAAATCTAGTGTAATCTCGAACTATTTTCAAAATCGTGTCAGAGAGTTGACTTCAAAAAAAAATTCGGGATAACACTAAATCTCGACATTTTATGCATTTCAGAGACAAAAACAGAAAACCGGATAACTTCGGAAATCCGCGTATAAAAAAACCACAAAGACATAATTCCTGTGTCGGCAAGCATCACGATTCATTCTAAAGGGTGTCGAATTAGTGGAAGTCGGAAGATTTTTCGAGCTTCGAATGGCTGGCAACGGAGTTATTTGTAGATGTATGTTTAATAAAGTAATGGTACAGAACAATTATATTTGAGAGATAAGTAACGACTTAAAACCGATAAATACAATATCAGACACTGAGAGGACAATGGGCCTGAATATGAAATTGAATCATAATTTTCTATCACGACAACGGTTGGCCACATCTTGCAACCCTTATCGAAAATTATTTGGATAAAAACAGACAGGAAACTTGTGAAAACCCGTGCTATAATTCAAACTCGGCACCACACATATTGCGATCGATGAAGAATACGCTTATCAGAAAATGCTCTACTTCAATCGAAGGAGTTTTTCTTTTTGTTGGCTCAGTATGTAGCGTGATGTTTGAACCAGAAGTGGAAATAAGATTTTTTTTGATTCACAATAAATAAAAATAGTCATTATCATCTTTTCATATCCAATATTTATTGTAGATATTATACAGGGTCCAGCACTCGAAGTGTAACCAATTAAAAAGGCCATAAATTCAGTTTGGAAAATTACTTTTACTTAATTCAAAGTACAAAATGTGTAAAAATAATACAAAATTCAAAAAACGAAAAACGAATCGCAAGCTGCCCGAATGTGACTTGCAGGTGTATTTTGGCCCACTCGCGGACAATAACTTTTTTCAGCGCCTCGAGACTGGTGTATCTTTTAGTTCGGACTTTGCTCTCCAAAATGGCCCAAAGAGAATAATCCATTGGATTCGCATCTGGTGAATTCGAGACCCATTGTGTGGACGTGATGAAGTTCGGAACGTTGTTTTTCAGCCATTCTTGGTTCACTCGAGCTTTGTGAGACGGTGCCGAGTCCTGCTGAAACGTTCATGGTCTGCAACCGAAATGTTTGTCTGCCCACGGCTTCAAAGCAACCTCCAGAATACTTTCCCGATAATATGTCGCATTTACCTTGACGCCAGGCTCGAAGGTCTGAAGTTGGTTACACTTCGAGTGCCGGACCCTGTAATGAATTTTGAAACGAATGATTTTCGTCATTTCGCCGAAAGGATCATTTCGCCGGAAGGATCATGTCTCCTGTATAACTGATGTGGCGCAGCCACATAACCGAAGCCAAGATGGCTCGGCGGCACAAAGTCGTCAAGGCAACGCCAGCTAAGTCGGCCGCCGACCCGCCGTCGGAAGCAGCGGCCTCTTGCATACAAACCTGTAACCGCCTCGTTTGCCCGGTCTACTCAAAGCTAGGTTTCTTTGCTTTAGTTAGGTCCGAACGAGTGGTAGCGACGTCGGACAGCACACGAACCAAAACGATGTTGCGTAGCCGCGTTAGATATTTTTTTTCATTTTCGCTTAATAAACGGAAAATACCACATACATTTGCCTAGTAGATAGCCTATGCTTTGATGTTTAGTAGCTAATAGTCAACAAGTTTTCTTGGGAACTCAAGAGTACAAGAATCAATTGTCATTCAAGAAGTACAATTGTAGATCAACAAAACGGGCGTTAACGCTGTCATCCTTCATTTGTCTCTATTTTAAATTAATTCCAATTACGATTTTAAGACGATTTCAGGATTCGGTGAAATGACTCTTTGACATTCGCCGAAACGTCATTCGATGAAATCCTTTCGAAAATGACCCTGATCCTGAATAATAATTATAATGATAAGAAAAACATGTTCAATCACAAAGCGCTTGAAGCTTGAATATCATACACAGAAGTAACAGAAGTGCAGGATTTTGCTACGTCAATTCAAACACACCAACGCACCATTCAAACGCTGCGCCAAAGGCTGCGCTCTTGTTACTTCTATAATAATCATATTCATGTCAAATAGTGTTTTATTAAGTTCAACGTAATTAGTGCATGAACTTCATCATCAGCATCAACCAGTAGCTGTAAGTAAAGTCTTTTGTCGCTATAATCACTATTTGATGGGGTATATTTTTTTTAATAGTTTGGCGTTGCGTATTGCCATTGCGCAGTGAAAACTGTTAAATTAACTTTATCAATGTGATTACGATCCAAACAATTTTTTTTTTTCATAAACCCTTCATCTAACATTCATTTCCCTTCATCTAGTATTCATTCTACGGCGAATTAAGCAACAAGTTGCGAACTGTTGAAGGAGCATTCCGGAAAGTTAGAAATTGACAATTTTCCCCACTTGAGCATCCTCATGCATATGAACTAACGAAAAACATTGATGTACATGCTCTTTTAATATTCCTTATCACCCGTCATTAAATTTCCCAAAGATACAAAATTGGAAATTTTTCTATGATTTTGAAAGTCTCATTGATATGCGTCATCCATAGTTAAAAAATCCTGTAGGACGCCTCATCGGGAACAACGATTTTAGACTTAAAACAATCAGCACTCATGTCTGATCCTGCTCATATTAATACTTTGTATGCCAAAATCGGACTTGAACTTTCCAGAGCAGAAAACGTTTAGAGCCATTTTTAGTGCAAAAAGCTTTGAATCGGATAATCGGATAAAAACCCAGCCGGTACTTTCAGAGCAGATGTGTTGATTTTAATATGGAAACTTTTTACGATTTTTGAATACAGGATATTGACGACGAACCTTTCATTTTAATCTAATTGTATAGAAATCAGATGTTTTTATCTTGACCTTATTCGATAATATATGTCTATTAAAATATTTTTCGGAATCAAAATTCATTAAAGAGAATTATTGTTATTATTATTATTACATCGTTAATTCAATCCACCCCGGATTTAACCATTAATAGTCATTCGCCGGGGGGTTAAAGTGTAAAAAATTACTCCAACTATCGATATTATCAGGTTTGAAAAGTAGTTTAATATAATTAAAATAACTAACGTGATTACTCTATTTTCTTCTAGATCATAATATGAATGGTTTTTTTTATGTATGAACGCAAACAATTGTAAATAAATTATAAGGTGGTGTTGAGCAAGATTGCATCAAGATTTTCAAGAAATAAACAAAAAACCTGTTTTAATCCACCTAGTGGTGTAATGATGCCTTTCTCATATCAATCATATAATACTGTGGTATTCTTCAAAATAATTTTCTTCGATTCATAAAAGAATAACCAAAATCAGTTTGTTTGATTGTCTACTGATAAAAACTATCAATTGGAAAAGATTTGAGGTCGATTTAGAAATTTTTTAAGGTTTTTCCCCATTTTAGGTGATGGTATACAATTTTTAACCCACTTTACCCTATATTTCCGGATCCGGAAGTCGGATCCGCATGAAATTCAGGAATTGCGTATGGGACCACAGGACCTTTCATATAAACTAAAGTTTGTGAAAATCGGTGCAGCCATCTCTGAGAAAATTTAGTGCAAAAAAACGTTACATACACACATACGCACATACACACACATACACACACCCAGACATTTTGCGCGCTCGACGAACTGAGTCGAATGGTATATGAAACTCGGCCCTCCGGGCCTCGGTTCAAAAGTCGGTTTTCACAGTGATTGCATAACCTTTCTATATGAGAAAGGCGAAAAATTTTAGAATGATTGAATAGCTACAGAAACACTTTTTCCCGCTTCTGAAAACCTAATTATTACCAATATAGTGCCGTACGCCAAAGAAAGTAATTAAATAAGTCTCAGATAACACTACTGCCGAAAATTGTAGGGTTTAATATTCTTATAAAATTGTATAAATGGTGCGATCAGTGTTGGTGATTGCCGAAAATTTGACAGAAGCTGCGCGACATTCAAAAATTTACAGTCTGATAATGATCGTTGCTGTGTGGAATTTCCCAAGAGAGAAACGCAAGTTGACAATTATCGCAGAAAATCGAATCGATGATTCAACTTGATGATTCTCATACTAGGTTGCAATATTTTAAAACCTTTGTGTGGAATATTCACATACATTTTCATAGACACAACTTATACAAAGGTTATATGCACATAGTTAGAATAAGCGGCAATAGTTAAATGATTCTGTCGCAATTATCAACTGCCCGTATAGAATCGGATCGTGAAACGAGAATAAGCGACCGTTTGTTGCTTCAGAGAGAATGTCCACAGCAGCGAGCTAACCTTTGATTCTAAGACAGGTCATCGAGAGAAATGTTTGCCGGTTTTTTGCTGCTGCGATGATATCCGTTCTCTTTGATGGTGTTGGAGACGTTACCATCCCTACAGCCCAATAGTAATTGCTGGGCTCACTGGTGCAGTCCGCCTGTCACTCAGTTGATACACCGACTAGTATCCGGTCTATGTGTCAGGATCAGAATGTGATATGTAATAGAATAAGTAAAACGCGTTTTTACCTCTAACTGTGCGTCTATCAATGAAGTCATTTTTAATGTTTGTGTCGAGTTATATTCATTTTTGGTCACCTCCGAACACGGCCACAACAGATGGCACAGATTGAATCGTGTGAAGAGTTGCTAGTGAGCGTTCTTTGACACGATAAAAGCCATCCTTGGGTGCGATGCCTATTCTCATGCGACTGGAGCACTCGGACCTCGTTCTTGGCTAAATGCGCTGAGAACGTACGATGCGTTGTACATTCATTTCTGCCGCGGTACATCAATGCGCGAACGAGTTTTTGTGAGAGCAACTAAAGCTCTTCGCCTGCGCATGGTTACTCTGTGTAATATACAGTTCTCACATTTTAAAAACTAATCGCAATTTTGGTTTTGTTACCCAATTTTTCAATTCACGGTGTTCGGTTTTTTTATTCACAAGCGAAAATCTTGATTCACACTTCCATGCGCTAAATGGGCTTATTTCCACCTCTGGTTTGAACATCACTGGCGTACGTCTAGCCATCATGGATTAAAAGCTTATCTTCAAATTGAAGATTTTTATGTCATTAGTAGATTTCCTGGAGGATACTGTTATTTCGGAGTACAATGAATACATAGTCATGTTAAGACTAGCTATATAACCATTAAACAAAACTTTTTCTACTGCAAGTCGAAACAAATCACAATTTATTCTCCCGCATGCTTGCTCAATTCTAATGAATGTTCCCACCCAAATTACATTCATTTATCCATCCATCTCGGAAAACCATTCAGTGTCCTCTAATGTTACCCGGCAGAGGAAACCAATTTCGAAACCCAAGCCACGCAATCATTTCCGAGAAATGTAACCGTAATGGCTTCAAACAATAGCCAATAAAACGCCAGTTATGTTCCGCAAGAAAATTCGTTGTGCCATAATGGGAACCGGAACAACAACCATCGGCTGACTGACTGTTGGACTGTTGGAGTGATTATTAATCGTTATCATCAATCATCACAGCTCGCACACAACCCGTTAAGATTGAACAGATAAATCATGCAGCGGCGCAACAACCACACGCTAGGTAGTGTCTTCGATCGTCCTTGAACAGAAACCGAAAGAACATATGCTTCCCCGTCTGGACTCATCAGCCAACCGGCCTGCCAGCCAGCTAGGCTTGTCGGCATTAAATATCGATGAGACACATATTTTGCTACCGGATTCGAGAAATTGGGTTGAGATGGGTAATCGAAGTAAACAGCCCACGCGAAATAAGCACCTAGACAGTCAAGAACTGTGCCGATGATCGAAATACACAGAAACCACAAACACGAACAACAGGATGTAATAAATTATGAACAAACTACATAAGGATGAAATGACTGAAGAATGAAATTATTTAGGTGGCTTTCGTACTACTAATGCTACCGACACAAAAACAAGACCCCGTTTAACGGTCGATGCGTAGGTGGTGAAACACTTCTGGTTTCTGGTGCCTATGAGCCGAGCAGAGCCGTTGAAGAAGGTGCCTTGAATAAGTGCCAATTATTGTTGGGAATATTAAATGTATTATAAATTTCTAGAAGGGATTTAGTCAGCGTTCACTATTACACAGTTCTCCTATAAATCCAACCAGTCGCTAGAATAAAGCTACAGCAGTTGGCTTTAGGATGAAAATCTATAAAAAAAAATCTGCATAAAATCAACCTGCCCCAAATAGGAACGAGCGGTAGAAGAATCGCAGTGACCGAGATCAGCTTTCAACATCGTGATAAAAGTTGTCAACTGACGTGCAGACTGGATGTCAGTTCACTGTACTGAGTAGCGAGAACACAAGTCAGTCCCGGAGTCCTTCGCATGCAGGTTCACTGCAGAAGATATTGCTCTGTGCCAGTAGGCTACGTTTGGATGACAGCTTTTTCCCGGCAACGTTGATGATTCCCGTTTCCACTCTCTTCACGTCGTTCTCTCCGGGCTGGTGAATGTATTCGAAAAAAAAACAAGACTCAAATTCAAGATACTATACTTCGCTCCAACGGTACCCGGTACCGTTAGCAATCTGGGGCAGATCCAGACGATTCCTTCCGAAGCACCACGAGAAGCAGAGGTAACTAATGACTTTAGCCTAGCCTACCGGCAATCTACTAGCTTTCGGTGCACCTTCCGGGTGACGGGCGGCGGCGACCCGTACCGGTGGAAATGCAAGTAGAAAATGCTGATGGGAAATGAATCGTAGTAATGAGCTGTGGTGTAGTGTTGGCCCTCCAACAGACTGGCGATGTTTAATAATGCATCTGTCGCGCGGGGTACTACCTCTGTTCCAGCATTCATTATCCGAGAACCCACTGCCAGTCAGGATGCGCCAGCAGTTAAGATAAGTAAATTCAGGCCTTTAATTATTTTGCGACAGTATCGGAAGTCTCGCTCCGTCGGAGTGTTCGGAAAGGATGTTGAATAGACAGACGCGGCTTGTCGGGAAATGAAAGACAATTGTTTCAATAAAACCAGACCAGAATGATATGAACACCGTAACGATACTGAGTACAAGACAGATTCCGGTAGCTAGTTTGAATACTCGATTTTCTCACATTGTTTGGCATCAGTTATCGTTTCCAGGTTTTCAAATTCAAAGAATTTTGGAAAAATTACCCAAAAACCATTCCGCTACTGAATTCATGGAACAGAGGAAAAAACAAGAAATCGACTAAAAATTCTATGAATCTCTACTCACTAACAAAAAGAATATAACTGGAAAACACGACTAGTATAGATTCAGACATCGACAAAATTGCCTGATAAGCAAGTTTGGGCCGTAAAGCTCGCTTCAACTAATATCTAAACACTTCTCTGTTTTTTTTTTTTCATCTGTTAATAGTTCTTTATGATCCATGAATCCAAACCTATAACCTATTAAGGTAAAAAGAAAGAAATTCATTGAAAAAAATCCGAAGGTTTTGCAAGGATTAGGTTATGTTTCTTTTTTAGAGTTTTTAACCCTTTTTCGGTACATCCGGAACGGGAACCGGGATCGTTTCGCCAAAAGTCGTTCCGCCGAAATCCATTTCTCCGAAAGGGTAATTCCGCCGAATGAATAATTTCTCCGAATGTCATTTCGTTGAAAGTCATGACATCGAAAACCATTTCGCCAAAAGCCGTCTCGTCGAAAGCCATTTCACCGAACGCCATTTCGCCGAAAGTCATTTCTCCGAAGGTGTCATTTCACCAAAAGCCATTTCGCCGAAAGGGTCTTTTAGCTGAATCCATAAATGTTTCGCTGATTTTCTTAACATCATAATTGGAATTGATTTAAAATAAAGACAAACAAAAGATGATAGCGCTAACGCCCGCTTTGTTGATCTGTTGTACTTCTAACGAAATTCCCAAGCAAGTCTGTCGACATTATTAGCTACTAAGCATCAAATAATCTTCTTACATGTATCTACCAGGCAACTGTTTGCGGTATTTTTCGGTTAAAGCAAAATCTTGGCAGTACATTCCTTTTGTAGAATTTGGCCTTTCTGTTTCAACAGACTTCGCAGCCGATTCTTAGTGTACAGAATCATTGCATGGCTAGTACTATGGATCCTACTGATACTAAGAATCCTTCCAGGTCGGAGCTCGAACATATGACAGCTGGCGTGTAAGACCAGCGTCCCATGCATTGAACCGCCAACCCGGGACAGACGGGTATTTTTCGGTTACTGAGTGCAAATGAAAGAATATCTAATGCGACTTCACAACATCATATTCGTTCGGACCTAACTAAAGCAAAGAAACCAAGCTTCGAGTAGTCCGGGCTAGCGAGACTGATACAGGTTTGTGGGCGCGAGGCCGCCACTTCCGACGGCGACACAGAAGCCATTCAGGAGACATAGAAAACAAAACAAAATTGATAATGTGATGTATTCGAAATCATTCTTTCAACGAAATGGCACTCGGTAAAATGACTTTCGGTGAAATGACCCGCTCTCATTACACATTAGAGTGAATTTTACGATCAGGCTTGGCGAACCTTTAACATTCTTTTCTCCCTTAAATGATGATTAGAAATTTTCAATATGCATCATTTTATAATTCCGAAACCGGAAGTCGAATCCTAGTGAAGTTTCAATGTAATCTATCACTCCTTAGGATCTATCATAAATGTGTGCAACTCGATCGTTTATGGTCTCCAATGAACCGAAATAAGAATCATTCTAAAATTTTGTGTCCTAATTTTTGTAATTACAGAGTATATCACTTGTTTTAAAGAATCAGCTCCGTTTTGCATGGTCATTAAAAACATTTTGAAGCTTAATTTATTAACTTATCACCCTATAACCAAATACAAATTATTCAAGGACACATTTTGCATCGTGCAGTACACTGTCATGATACACTGTCAGAGTGACAATGTACTTTAACGAATTTTCTATAAAACTAGCAACGCTGAAGGGTTAGAACAAGTTCACCATAGTTACTGTTTATTATAGTGAAAAATAAATAAACAAACAGTTTTTATCTGATAATCAAGATTACAAGCGAAATGTAAGTTAAACAATAATCTAGAATGGTTAAACCACCATGAATATTTCAGGTTGAAACGAACTGTTAAATATGTTTAACACTCTGCGTTCGCACATTAGAGGAGCCGCGTGGTAGATCATGAATCATTGTAACGGGCGTTTTTTTTTGTTGTTGTATACCATGCGTTTCTGTGTTGTTGTATACCATAGTTTTCTGTTTATTACTAATTACACCAATGTACTGTGGAGGTAATTCATATCGTGATTAATAGAACTAGCGGATTGTATATTCGATTGTATTGATATTTGTAGATTCGTGGGTGTTTGTGTTCATTTCTCATCTTTTGTGCTAGTGCCGGCGATATTTAAACTGATTGTTGCAGTTTAATACAGCAACGATAAACATAAACAAACAAGTTTGTTTGTCACCGTGGCAACTAGCATAAAGCGTTGCCAGAAACGATCTCCTTCCACTTTTTCAAACTATCGCAATGAAAGGGAGATATTGGCTAGGCTTACTTGTTCATGCTGTGCACCAAACATTGGCGGTTCGTTTGTATGGGACTTAGGGGTATTATTATTTGTATTTGCTATAACTCCGAAACTGGAAGTCGGATCTGAATGAAATTTGGATTTTTTCTGGGCCCTCTGATTTGGTAGTAAGTTTGTGAAAGTGGGTTAAACAAATATTGATCTTCCGTCACACAAAATCGGTAGTGATTATTATACTATTATTCCTGATACCTGCAAGCTCAAATTACAGGACGATTCGATCAGGTTTGAGCATTGTGGGAGAAAATCACATATCAGCAAGGTCAGACAAATACCTCACTGAAAAATCAACAAAATATGGGTGATAAATAAATAGTGAAACAATTGCGGGAAAAGCCTGTATTTTATGTTAAGGCTGATAAGGGAAACAAAGTGGTAATTATGGACAAAGAAGATTATGATAATCTGATAATTAAAAAAATCAATGACGGCCCTTATAGGAAACAAAGAGCCGACCCCCTTCCAGATATTATTAAAAAAGTAGATAAATCTCTCATGAATGCAACCCAAACTTCGATATCAATCTCAGTAGTCTCAAAGTTTCTAACCCCTCTTTATCCAAAATAAAAGGACTACCAAAGGTTCATAAACCTGGTAACGAAATAAGGGAAATCATTTCTTCAGTAGGGGCCCCAACTCAAAAAATATCCAAATGGCTAGTAAAAGAATTCCAATCTATGCCAAAAAAATTCTTCAGTAAATCAGTTCCTAACACACAGGCATTCGTTACTCAACTTCAGAATTCAGGCGAAATCGAAGATGACGAAATGATGGTATCTTTTGATGTAACCGCCTTATTCCCAAGTGTCCCAGTGAAGGACTCAATCAATCTGTTAGAAGATTGGTTACTTCAACAAAATAGTAGTAGTTTATGGAAATGCAAAGTACGGTCTTATCTTACTCTAACCCGGCTTTGCATGGATGTAAATTATTTCAAATTCAGAGGGGAATTTTATAAACAATTACAAGGGGCACCAATGGGCAATCCACTCTCCCCGTTTTTATGTGAATTATTCATGGCAAACCTTGAAGAACTTTTAAATAAGCAGGGATTATTACCTAATCGCTGGTGGAGATACGTAGATGATATATTTTGCATCATCAAACGCAACGATTTATCGAACTTCTTAGAAATAATTAATAATTTACATAAAAATATTAAATTCACCTATGAGGAAGAGAAAGACAACAGTTTACCTTTCTTGGACATTCTTATTGTCCGGGAGGCAAAATCCTTAACTTTCGAAATATATAGGAAGCCAACCAATACGGACCGTGTCATACCAAATACTTCTAATCATTCCCATCAACACAAAATGGCAGCATTCCACCATATGATTCACAGAATGCTATCTTTGCCCCTTAGAAAAGATGCTGCGATAAAAGAGAAAAACTTTATTTTCGAAATTGGAAAGTTCAATGGATATCCAGAGCATACAATTCAAACCATCTTCGATAAAAAATTAAGACTGTTGAAAAAACAATCACTTACAACTTTAACCCCCACTTCTGAAAATTTTAAAAGAATATCAGTGGACTTCAATCAAAACATTTCACACCCACTAAAATCAAAACTAAGAAAATTTGGTTTAGATTTAGTGTTCAGCAGTATGAACTACCAATTGAAAACTCTACTAGGTTCTACAAAAGATCCTACAGAGAATTTGAAAAAGTCTGGGGTATACAAAATCTCGTGTCCTCATTGCGATAAAATATACATCGGACAAACAAAGAGAACACTGGACATTCGCTTCAAGGAACATATCTCAGAAATAGCGAAAGCATCCAAAGAATTGGAAAAGGGACTACCACATCACTTCAAGTCAAAAGTAGCAGAACATGCCTTTTTTGAAGATCATGAACTCACTACTAATGACATAAAAATCTTAAGACAAATTTCCAATCCATGGAAATTAGATTCAGCAGAAAGTTTAGAAATATTCAAAAACAACTCCATCTCTTTATTAAACCGAGACCAAGGGAATAGATCTTCTTGGCTTTTCCAGTTACTACCCATATCCAAGATAAAAACAAACATAGAAAACACTTAACTCTTCCAGTTTTCTGTTACCTGTTTTTACCTTTCATTTTTTTGTTCCTTTTTTGGTTTACCTACTTACGTTTCTACCTACTTACGTTTGTATAAAAGGAACTTCACTGCAGCATTCTTTCAATAAACTTATAAAACCGATACACTGAAGAAGGATGCAAATAGCATTCCGAAATACGTATCTGTATTATAACGTTTGAAACACTTTCGGAAAAATAGTGACTGTGAAAATAGTGACTTTGTGAGAGTGTAATGACGTGATATAACATAGTGGAATTCAACGGTACAACAACAGTACTATTAGTGAGAACATTCTACTAACAGCTCAAACAGAAATTTAGTAAGGTCAGACATAATTATCGATTGATTTACGTATAAAATTTTGTTTTTAAATCGGCAAAGGGTGTGAAAATAAGTGACAGCAGGAATCCTACATGAATAAACAAGAAAAAACGATACCGTATGTCCATGAGGCTTTTAAGCCAAAGAAAAATGTCTATTTTGTATTTTCAGAGAATCTAATGATGGAGGAATCATGTAAACCAATGAGTTTGATCAATTTATATGCGTGATGGTGCTCAAATTGGGGAAAATGGTAAATTTGTATTCTCTAAAATACAAATACCGGATTCGGTTCACGTAGTTTCAAAATATCTTCTCGTTTGATGCACTCCATGTTCTATTTTGCGACCGATTGTTTAATTTGCAATGTAATTAAATTAAATTTTTATTAAAATAATTACATTGGATCGTAATATAATTTATAATGTTAATTTTACTGCCCTCACCACGAAATAGCAATATGCTATACAAAATTCGTAAAAAGAATTAGGTTTTCCACATCAAATAATTTGTCTGTTTGTTTCATTAGCGACCATTTATGGACATTCGCCGAACTCCAAATAGCAACAACGCTACAACAGACATTATTTCAATTCCAGCTGGTTAATTTACACTCATCCACTATTTGGATTAATCCAAATAAAACACTATTTAGCATGAACTTGATTCATAGAAGCCATAGGAGCGCAGGAGTTTTCATATCTCGAACATCCAGCAGATGCAGCATTTGAATTGGGTTAAAATGTGCACAAAAGAGAAAATATGAATACTAAGTTTTCTCATAGATGACTGAACCGAGTATCAAAAAATCAAACTTTCCCGTTTCTTGAGACTTGCTTCCAGCACTGCCAAACCGAATGATTTTGATGGTCCCACTCCGATAGAGTCGCCAATAATTGTTCATCGGTTCAATGGTTGCTTGAATGTTCTCGTTTTAGACGTTGTAAAAAAACACATTCGCTCCAATCGCTGTTGTAAGACCAAGTCAAGTCTCTCCTTGTGCCCGAGTTCCCCGGAACCGTGATACCGAGTTCGCCTTCGTACGATTGTCGTTTCCGTTACCAATTTTAGTTCAGTGGACGTCGAATGCCTGGGGTCTGTAAGTGGTTGTGGCGTGTAGGGTTGTGTAAACTTGTGTGTAGAGATTATTTTATTTTAAAATGTTCGTTGCGCCGTCTAGCTAGCTTATTATACTTGTAAATAAATACATTTTATTTTAATCTAATTGAGAATGTTTATATTTCATTCTAAGGGTTTTAACGATTTAATCATAATTCAATATTATTTTCATATATCCTTTCTAGCTGTATTTCTATAAAGTGATTTTACCCCATATTTGTGTAAATTATTTCCTGGGACTAAGATAAAGCAGTATGTACAGGCGAAAAGTGAACGGAAGGCCACACATCATTACACCACTAGATGGATTAAAACAGGTTTCTATTGACGATATCACTCCACCACAAGTGTATTGCTAAACAAATTTCAAATACATCACGAAGCTTGGAATTTTAATGCATGTTTTTGCCTTTCTCATATAGAAAGGTTATGCAATCACTTGAAAACCCGACTAGTGAAAATTGGCCATGTCTGTGTGTGCGTGTGTGTCAAATGATCTCACTAGGTTTTCTCGGGGATGGCTGATACGATTTTGATAAACTTAGATTCAAATGAAAGGTCTCGTGGTCCCATACGGAATTCCTGAATTTCACCCAGATTCGACTTCCGATTCCGAAGTTATAGGGTAAAGTGTGTTCAATAAACCGGTGAAACAAAATCGTAAAAAAATTTCTAAACTGGTCTCAAAACTACACAAATCGATAGTCATTATCAGAAGGCAACTAAACAATCCGATTCCGGCTATCCTGGTTCCCGGTATCCGGTTCCGAAAGTACCGGAAATAGTGGTCATATATACCAAAATGGATCTCACTCACTTTTCTCAGCGATGGTTTGACCGATTTCCACAAACTTAGATTCAAGTGAAAGGTCTTCCGGTCCCATACGGAATTCCTAAATTTCATCCGGATTCGACTACCGGTTCCGGAGTTATAGGGTAAATTGTGTTACATATTGTGCCTCAAACTGGCGGAACAAAACCCATAAAAAATGTTATAAACTGGACTCTAAACCGTTATTCCCAATCTTAGGATCAATTGAAAGGTCTTATGGTCCTACCCAAAATCACTGCATGTTTTCGGATGCAACAAACATTTAAATAGTAATTTAGAGTGCTTACTAGTAGAGTTTGTATGTCATGTTAGTTGGTGGCCGTACGAACCGACTTTGATTAAACCGGTTCTCGGGTTCCGGTACCCGGAAGTGCATATAATAGTAAAACCACTTCGTTTTCTTAAGGATGACCTACGCAATCAAAGCACTGTTTTATTCTGTATGTTATGCACAATGGTTATGGTTATCGAGGAGAAAAACTTTGAACAGAATAGCACAATATTTTACAGGGTCCGCCAACTAACATATTTTTTTTTAACTAGCGGTTATTTCGACATTGGTAACCTTGATGTCACTTCTGATTTGACAGAAACTTAGTTTTATCCTTCCGCTGAACGAAAATGGTTGTGTATCAGCTTGAAGCAGACGCCGATTTTTGCCAAAATATCATCTTCTCGGATGAGGCACATTTTCATCTCGGCGGGTATGTTAATAAGCAAAATTGTCGCATCTGGGGGACGGAAAAACCGCACGTTATCATGGAGAAGCCGATGCATCCTCAGAGAGTGACGGTTTGGTGCGGATTTTGGTCTGGCGGCATCATTGGGCCATTTTTCTTCGAAAATGAGGCAGAAGCCGCCGCCACGGTCAATGGCGAGCGCTTGGTTCCTCCCAGTACTTGAAGAGGAAGACTTGGACACCATTTGGTTCCAACAAGATGGCGCTCCGTGCCACACAGCCAACGCTACGATCGATCTTCTGCGCACAGTCTTCGAAGATCGAGTTATCAGTGGAAATTCGGATGTCGTTTGGCCGCCTCGGAGCTGTGATTTGACGCCGTTAGACCATTATCTTTGGGTGGCTGTCAAAGATAAGTGTTATGTGGCCAGGGTTGCCAGAGACAATTCAAGCCTTGAAGGACAACATTCGTGCAGCCATAGCTGAAATAAAGCTGCATACAATCGAAAATGTACTAAAAACTGGACCGACCGTATGGCGTACTGCAAGGCCAGCCGAGGCAGCCATTTGAATGAAATTATATTCCACAATTAACCGCAAGGATTGTACTTTAATATGAAAAAATAAATTTTGAAATCGGATGAACCGTTTGTGTTTTATTGCATGTTTAAAAATGAAAGTTACATGGCGGACCCTGTACATGAGTAAGGCATCATTACACCACTAGGTGGATTAAAACAGATTTTTTTTTTCAAATAACTCTTTGAAATTCATTCATTCTTTCCGCCATTTTCCCCGCAAAGTGGCTATGATTTTTTTTTACGATTAAAAACTCTTGCATATGTGTGTATGTGTGATCATTTCAAATCCAAGCTTCGGTATCAGAATTCGTTTACTTTACCACGTGTATAAAATCGACCTCCGCACGCTGTGAGCATCGTTCGTACAAGCGGTGTTGTGTTTTCGATCATTTTTCCCTCGGCTCAGACTCCTTTGGAGAAATCAGTACTAATTTTTTATGTACGCGATCAGGATTCACGTTTACACCGCACAGATGATATCTCATCACTACTTTCGAGATATAGAGTATTTATTTAAAAATCTACACAAGTCTTTAAAAAGTAGTGTAAAATATGTCACATTACTTTTCGACTAGATTTTTCTATTCCCGCTGAAGCGGTAATTTCAAAGTGATTGAATAAACTTTCTCGAAGCATAATATTCCTAACCCGAGCTACCTTGATCGGCGGCGCCAATTTCATTACCGTAAGAGCAAGTATAACAATAACCCCTTCTAAATCATAAAGAATAAATACATAAAACATGTAAAATTAAATTAACTTTAAGCCCAGCGGCAAGCTCTTTGATACATGCTCGTTTCGTTTACGATGGATCCAGTCGGAATCACCGTGGAAATGTTTACTCTAGTGACCCTTCCAAATTTTGTTTATTCAGACGTTTACGCTTTTCAACCGTCTTAGTTTAGCCGTACAGCAGTGCAAAACGAGCTGAGCTGAGATTTGGGTCGACTGTTCACACACACACACACAGACAGCCGAGGGTTCACGTCGATGACGAAGAAAAGCATCGGAAACTCGAAATCGTCGTCCAGTGAATGGAAATCAATCTTACTGCAAACAGGGCGTTTCTTTTAAGTCTTTGGAAATGGAACAAATTTTTTTTCTAGCTTAGAACTCGACGAAAACGAAATTAAAATCTATTTCTGGCCTCTCCTTACTTGAATTAAGGTTTCAAAAATTAAAGAATTTTTAAATTGAACTCAATAAAAATAGATGGGTTAACAAGCTGCTATCAGTTTTAATAAAATCAAAACCTGCAATGAGAACCATTTGATATCTAAATAAATTGGACCAAAGTACGCAGTCTATTCCCGACAACTGACACAGCAAATTCCACTCCCCTGAATTACCCCATTCATTGGCATCCGCTGCCACCCTTTGCCTGTAACCATACTCAAATTACCTTCCGTGTTCTTTTCAATGGGACCGAATGTAATGTTCCTCGTCGAAGGCATCGTCCAAAACAGATGCTTTTCCTCTTGCCCTCCTTTCATAGTTTTTTCCTCAATGAGAGATAAGTGAAACACCAATAAATGGAGGCTGGGCTCAGCTGTCGAAGGTTGCCCTACAAATACCATTCAAGTCCGCTTCGATGACCCTTTTCAGCTTGACCGCCTACCTTTGGCACGTTTATAAATCGAGCTCACTGCGCCAGAGGACGAGCCGAGAGCATTTTATCAAGAGCTCTTACACGACACATTTACAACATCTGCTTGTTTCAGTTGAACTCAAACGAGAAGGGATTTACATCTACTCGAGTTTTGATATCGGCACGGCACTTCTCTACGTTTCATCAATGTAACAAATGTAACAAGCGACAAGGGAGCTGATTGGTGTTTTTAATGTTTTGGGAAATTGCTGGAAAATTAACCAGCTTATCGTTTTTGTTTCCACTGCACTGGGTGGGATCAATTTAGTCTGCTCACGTTTCCCAGCTTACAACCGTTTTATGTCAGAAACTCACATGCTTTGTACTACAGGTATCAAATTCATTTAGTACATTCGTATCCGAGCAGTCGTCCGCGATACACTTGTTTTTTTTCTGCTCCGTATCAGGACGGTATTAATTACAAAATCTCGAGTGCGAAGGTGTTTCCCTAGCAAGGGCTAGCGGAAACATTTCTGTTGTGAGATCTTTCTTAGATCTAATAAGTGATCGGCAGTGATACACACCGGCAGTGATACACACCGGCAGCAGACAGTTGTGTGCTTCAGCGTTTCTACCTGTCGCTTGAATAGCATCGGCACCAGCAGTGGTTGATTCATCAAGGTCACGCGAGGGAAACAATCGAAGCGAACTCATCTATCGGCTCAACAAACCATACCGGTGAACTAGTTTTTTCCTTATTTTTATCTTTCTATTTCTTACTACCCTATCTATTTGCTCTATTTATCTTGTTGTTGTGGGAGATATGTCTTCCGATGGGGGGAACCCCGGGGAAGATGATGATGTACCTGAAGAGGTGGAACATTTAGATGAATACTCTTATGGTGACACATCTTACATGGATATCCCCGCAACCCCTTTGGAAAAACCACCCCTCCGTCGGAAGGTCTATCAGGATGACGGATCGGTTGGCCCGTGGGTGGTATACTTCCGGCCCATAGCTAAATCTCTTAGAGTCCTTAATATAGCTCGAGATCTGTATAAGTACTACTCGGCAGTGAAACACATTGACAAGGTGTCACCAAATAGACTGCGCGTCGTCGTGACTGATCTGAAACAAGCAAACGATATTGCTAGCAATGAGATCTTCACGAGGGAGCATCGCGTCTACGTACCTTCTCGGATGGTGGAGATCGACGGTGTGGTTCGCGAGGAGAGTTTAACGGTTGAAGATCTTATGAAGGATGGGATTGGCCGCTTCAAGAATGTCGATCTTCAACCAGTGAAGATATTGGAGTGCAAGCAATTGCACTCTAAATCGGCACAAGATGGGAAGTACTACCCATCAGACTCTTTTCGTGTGACCTTCGCCGGTTCTGCACTTCCGAATTACGTTTTAGTGGGAGGGGTTCGTCTACCTGTCCGGTTGTATGTACCGAGGGTAATGCACTGTTCGAACTGCAAAAAGATGGGACATACGGCACCATACTGTTGTAACAAACCACGGTGTGGTAAATGTGGCGAGGGACACGGGGATGACTCATGCAGGAAAACGACCGAAAAGTGTATTTACTGTGGCGAGAATCCGCATGATCTTTTTGAATGCTCCAAGTACAAACAACGCGAGGAAAAGCTTAAGCGAACCGTAAGGGAGCATTCTAAACGATCTTACGCGGAAATCCTCAAACGAGCCACTCCCCCTACCCCTAACAATCCGTTTGCTCTTTTGTCGACTGACGCTGATGCTTCTTATGACCCCGGCGTAGGACCTTCTTCTCTTCAGCTAGGAACAAATAGGAAAAGACCAATTATGTCCTCTCCTAACCTTCCTCGCAAAGGTCTAAAAGTACTACATCAAAATGAAAATAAAACATTAAAGTTCAACCAGAAAAATTCCGTTGAACCCAAGCCAATACCGCCTGGATTTCTAAAATACAACCAGGAATTTCCTGCGCTTCCAGGGACACCGAAAAACCCAGGTGATCCCAAAACACAACCAGAAAATCCGACAAACTCTGGATTACTAAAATTCTCTGATATCGTGGACTGGATATTAACAGCCTTCAATATAACTGATCCTCTTAAAAGTATTCTAACGGCTTTATTACCAACAGTAAGAACATTTTTAAAACAGTTGACAGAACAATGGCCCCTCCTTGCAGCGATCGTATCTATCGATGGCTGAAATACCTACAGAAATCGAGAATATGATCACTATACTGCAGTGGAATTGCAGAAGTATCATCCCAAAATTAGATTCTTTCAAATTTTTGATAAATTCGCGTAACTGCGACGTATTTTCATTGTGTGAAACATGGCTCACTTCAAATATAAACTTTGACTTCCACAATTTCAACATTATACGCCTGGATCGAGGAGACTCCTATGGAGGGGTTCTTTTAGGGATCAAAAAGTGCTATTCGTTTTATAGAATTAACCTCCCCTCGATCCCGGGCATTGAAGTTGTTGCTTGCCAAATCAGAATTAGAGGCAAAGATCTTTGTATAGCTTCTATCTACATACCTCCCAGAGTCTCGATAGGGCATCGACGACTGGCAGACATCATTGAGCTTCTTCCCACCCCGCGGTTAGTTTTAGGAGACTTTAACTCGCATGGTACGGGGTGGGGCTGCCTATATGATGATAACCGTTCTTCGTTAATTTATGATCTGTGCGACAACTTCAATATGACAATTTTAAATACGGGTGAAATGACACGCAATCCAAGACCGCCAGGCCGCTCTAGTGCGCTGGACTTATCCCTTTGCTCGACATCACTACAGCTAGATTGCAAGTGGAAGGTAATCCCTGATCCCCACGGTAGTGATCACTTGCCGATTTTGGTTTCAATATCCACTGGTGCACAAACACCGACATCAGTCGATATGACATATGATCTCACGAAAAACATCGACTGGAGTTCCTACTCGACCGCGATATCCCAAGCTCTCGAAACGAAACAACCAGATTCGCTAGAAGAAGAATACAAATCCCTAGCTGACTTGATCCTCAACGCCGCGATTCAAGCCCAGACCAAACGAGTACCCAAAACTACAATCACTACGCGACCCTCAACCCCATGGTGGGATAAAGAGTGCTCGGAAATATATAAAACAAAATCATCCGCGTATAAAAAATTCGGGAACAGTGGCAAGCGCGAAGACTACGAGAAATATGCATCACTAGAAAAGACCCTGAAAAATCTGATTAAAGCAAAAAAAAAAGGTTACTGGCGTCGGTTCGTCAATGGCCTATCTAGGGAAACATCGATGACCACTCTGTGGAATACAGCCCGTCGTATGAGAAATGCAACCACTAATAACGAATCCGTAGAATATTCAAATCGCTGGATATTTGACTTCGCCAAGAAAGTTTGCCCGGATTTTGTTCGCGAATCGAATGTCTATCGCGTCGCGTCCTCTCGATACAGTGAAAACGATTCCCCCTTTACGATGACGGAGTTTTCTCTAGCCCTCTTATCGTGCAACAACAATGCCCCAGGGTGTGATAAAATTAAATTCAACTTGCTTAAAAATCTTCCCGATATCGCGAAAAAACGTCTGTTAAACTTGTTCAACAAGTTCGTCGAACAGAACTTTGTTCCTCAAGACTGGAGACAAGTGAGGGTTATCGCTATTCAGAAACCGGACAAACCAGCCTCCAACCACAACTCGTATCGGCCGATTTCAATGCTTTCCTGTATTCGGAAACTGCTGGAAAAAATGATTCTGTTTCGTCTCGATGAATGGATGGAAACAAGTGGCTTGCTTTCAGATACACAATTTGGCTTCCGTAAAGGCAAAGGAACGAACGATTGCCTTGCGCTGCTTTCTACAGAAATTCAAATGGCATTCGCTCACAAGAAGCAAATGGCATCAGTATTCTTGGACATAAAGGGGGCTTTTGATTCAGTTTCCATAAAAATTCTCTCGGAGAAGCTGCACAAGCATGGTCTTTCCCCACATTTGAACAATTTTTTGCACAACTTATTATCGGAAAAGCACATGTTTTTTACACATGAAGACTTGACGACCTCACGAATTAGTTACATGGGCCTTCCCCAGGGCTCATGCCTCAGCCCCCTTCTTTATAACTTTTACGTCAATGACATCGATGAATGTCTTGAAAATTCTTGCACGTTAAGGCAACTTGCAGATGATGGCGTGGTGTCTATTACAGGATCCAAGTCTACCGACCTGCAAGGACCATTACAAACTACCTTAGACGCTTTGTCTACATGGGCTCTACAGCTAGGTATCGAATTCTCCACGGAGAAAACTGAATTGGTAGTATTTTCCAGGAAGCGTGAACCTGCACAACTACAGCTTCAACTAATGGGTCAAACCATAGCTCAGGCCTTCACATTCAAATACCTCGGAGTCTGGTTCGATTCCAAAGGTACCTGGGGATGTCACATTAGGTATCTGAAACGAAAATGCCAAAAAAGAATCAACTTTCTCCGTACAGTGACCGGGACTTGGTGGGGAGCTCACCCAACAGATCTTATAAGGCTGTACCAAACAACGATATTGTCAGTGATGGAGTATGGATGTTTCTGTTTCCGTTCAGCCGCGAAGATACACTTTATCAAGCTGGAGAGAGTCCAGTATCGTTGCTTGCGTATTGCCTTGGGTTGTATGCAGTCGACTCATACGGGGAGTCTCGAGGTACTAGCGGGAATTCTACCGCTGAAAAACCGTTTGTGGGATCTCTCATATCGACAACTCATTCGATGTAGCGTCTTAAACCCGTTGGTTATCGATAACTTTGAACGGCTAGTCGAGCTTAATTCTCAGACCCGATTTATGACATTGTACTTTGATTTCATGTCACGTAACAATTATTCTTCTTCATATAATCCTCACAGTGTTCGTTTCTATGATACTTCTAATTCTACGGTGTTTTTCGACACATCCATAAAAGAAGATATTTATGGAATCCCGGATCACGTATGCCCTCAAGTGATCCCAAATATTTTTAATGACAAATTTAGAGAAGTCGACTGTAATAAAATGTTTTACACTGACGGATCACATCTCGACGGGTCCACTGGCTTCGGTATTTTTAATGAAAATTTCACCGCCTCCTATAAACTCAGTGATCCGGCTTCAGTTTACGTCGCAGAACTAGCTGCAATTCAGTATACCCTTGAGATCATTGAAACTTTGCCCACAGACCACTACTTCATTGTATCGGACAGTCTCAGCTCTATCGAGGCTCTTCGCTCAGTGAAGCCTGGAAAGTACTCGCCGTATTTCCTGGGGAAAATACGGGAACAACTGAGTGCTTTATCTGAAAAATCATATCGGATTACCTTGGTTTGGGTCCCATCACATTGTTTCGTAAGGGGCAATGAGATGGCGGACTCACTGGCCAAGGTGGGCGCATTACAAGGTGAAACCTATGAAAGACCAATCTGCTTCAATGAATTTTTCAGTCGTTCTCGTCAAGAGGCACTCGTCAGCTGGCAAACCTCCTGGAATGATGGATATCTAGGACGGTGGTTACATTCCATTATACCGCAGGTATCGACGAAAGCTTGGTTCCGAGGGTTGGACGTGAACCGGGACTTTATTCGCACAATGTCAAGACTTATGTCCAACCACTCTTTGCTCAAAGCGCATCTTCATCGTGTTGGCCTTAGTGAGAGTAATCATTGCGTTTGCGGAGACGGTTATCATGACATCGAGCATGTTGTTTGGGTGTGCTCCGAGTATTGCGACGTCAGACTCCAGCTAATTGATTCCCTTCGGGCCCGAGGTAGACCACCTTATGTTCCAGTCCGTGACGTTTTGGCAACCCGAGATCTCCTTTACATGACCTACCTCTATAACTTCCTCAAAGCTATATACGTGCAAATCTAGTGCCCTCTCTTTCTCTTTCTTTCTTCTACAGTGGTCCTACCCCAAATGAACTAAACACTGGTCAAGCTGAATTGCTGGAAACCATCCATAAATGACACACCGACATCAAAGTACACCAACAAAGCATCCGAGTCTAGTACAGTCTCTTCCTCGATACAATCTGGAGAACGTCAAGAACTCGGAAATGAAAAGTGTGTTAAGAAGATGCAAGCTATTAATGAATGATTTGTAATACCAAAATATGTTCAAAATCAATACAGTATAGGTCCCACCCTCCTGACACTCCTTTACTAACTTTAGGGGAGCAGGTCGCCCCATAATACGGCTTCCACTCATATCCACCTAACAACAAGATAATCGGCCACGTTAAGCTAACGCAAATGAGCCCAATAAAAATTTTATTATAAAAAAAAAAAAAAAAATTCATTTAGTGGGATAAAATGACTTTATTTCAAATATAAATATCTCACGCAAATCGGTATCGACAAATGATGACAGGATGGAATTACGTGATGGTGTTTTCAATTCCTGTCATGGGATATGACACAGAATAAATTTAGCGAAACGCCAAACCAAGGAAAAAAAAACAGCGGAAACAAATGAAATAAAAAAATACTATAAAAGATTTTAATTGAATGTAAAACTTGACATCTGTTGAGTACACGCAGCACATAAACACCGAAGCAAAAAAAACAGAAAGCATAAAAGTCAACCATCAATCATCAGTAGCAAGTAACGAATGAGAGCAGGATAGAAATATTTTTTAACCGCAAAAAAACGTGAAAACATTCACAAAATAAATGCTCGGAAATGATCCGACTTCTCGTAGCGCGACAGCAACAGCAAAAAAAAACAGCATAAACATATACAGCACGTCACAAATAATACGAACGCCATCCAAGTCAAATATGAATCCACGGCGTTTACCACGGGGAAATGTTATCCGGGGCAGAGATTTTTTCGTGACAGAGATGATTGACGTTCGCTAAGTCTCGAATGAAATCGTCGTCGCTGCGCTAACTTGGCATTCCAAAATAAAACAAACGAAACTTTTCCGGGTTAACCAGAAAGCGACAAACTTTGTTTCGGATTTTCGTCAAAATTTCCTATGCACTTTACCAATTTTGTCATTCGTTACGCTTCAGTTTTTCTCATCAATGCAACTGCTGCTGCATTAATTAGTGCAGCGTAGAGTGAAATAAATTTAGCTATGTGAACTTAGTTAGGAATGGTGAGTTTCAATCCAATTCTTATAAGTTGAGATTTTGTTTGTTTAACCTTTTATTTCTTTTCTCAATTTTTTGCAGTCAGTCAGATGAACAAAATTGTCACTTGAGAAAGCTCTAAACTAAAGTTCAATAAAAACGAAAAATGTATACATATACTCCATGTTCCGCATTAGACTCATAACAGTTCATAACAGTTTAAAGTTAAAAGTCCTAAGTTGTAAGTCGTAAACCGCCAGAAACCATAATATACAAGTCACAAGACACAAGTCACAAGTCACAAGTCACAAGTCACAAGTCACAAGTCACAAGTCACAAGTCACAAGTCACAAGTCACAAGTCACAAGTCACAAGTCACAAGTCACAAGTCACAAGTCACAAGTCACAAGTCACAAGTCACAAGTCACAAGTCACAAGTCACAAGTCACAAGTCACAAGTCACAAGTCACAAGTCACAAGTCACAAGTCACAAGTCACAAGTCACAAGTCACAAGTCACAAGTCACAAGTCACAAGTCACAAGTCACAAGTCACAAGTCACAAGTCACAAGTCACAAGTCACAAGTCACAAGTCACAAGTCACAAGTCACAAGTCACAAGTCACAAGTCACAAGTCACAAGTCACAAGTCACAAGTCACAAGTCACAAGTCACAAATCACAAGTCACAAGTCACAAGTCACAAGTCACAAGTCACAAGTCACAAGTCACAAGTCACAAGTCACAAGTCACAAGTCACAAGTCACAAGTCACAAGTCACAAGTCACAAGTCACAAGTCACAAGTCACAAGTCACAAGTCACAAGTCACAAGTCACAAGTCACAAGTCACAAGTCACAAGTCACAAGTCACAAGTCACAAATCACAAGTCACAAGTCACAAGTCACAAGTCTCAAGTCACAAGTCACAAGTCACAAGTCACAAGTCACAAGTCACAAGTCACAAGTCACAAGTCACAAGTCACAAGTCACAAGTCACAAGTCACAAGTCACAAGTCCCAAGGCACAAGTCATGATATGGGAGTAGTGGTCTCTTAAAGACAGCTGATAATCAAGTACTACACCAAGGTTCCTTACAATTGATACTCTCTCAACGGAGTCTACCAAAAGTAGTATATCTCCAGAGAATGGATTCTTTCCTGCGGATCATTTCGATATACTAAGCGTCAGTCGGTACACCAGGCACTGAAAACATCGTCTGCATAAGCAAGCATATATCCTGGTGGCAAGACAAACAGAATAGCATAGGTCCGAGATTGCTACCTTGAGTCACACCCGACAGAAGCGATAAATTATTTGATTCGCAATTTTTTCAAGTTTTACATAAAATGAACAACCAACAAGATACGATTTGAGCCAATCGGTGATGCACATAGTTTTCGGATTTTCGCAAGTAGCAGAGTATGCTCAAGACAATCGAACGCTGCTTTAAGGTCTGTATAAACTGTATCAACCTGTTCTTCATCCTCAATGTTTCTGATGCAGTGCAACGTGAACTGAGCTAAATTCGTAACTGTTGATCTACCAAGGAAAAAAACCCATGTTGAACGGTCGATATGTATGATTTGGTTTTTTTAAAACAGAACGGGAATCTCGAATAACTTAGAACCAGCACAACGAGAAGTGATAGCGCAATAATTTGCTGCATCTTTCTTATTTCCTTTTTTGTCGTGAATACGACTTACTTTACTATGAGGTGCCTTTTCAAAATTTACCCTCTGAGAGAGTGATAAGTTTTTGATCGTGAATATCTCCTGTTGTATCAAATGAATCAACACAATTCTTGCGACATGCCATCGGAAATATGATCACAGTTTTATGATAAAATTTTCAGTTGTGTGACATAATCTCAAATAGTTCAAAATTAAACTTTTCTGAAATGTTTGGTATAAACGAGTATCAAAGGGGATAATCCATAAGGCGCGTTTGAATTGCTCGTATTTCTAAAGCTCATAGCTCAGTGATCTGTGAAAGGATTTATATAATCTAACTACCAATGGAATCGAAATTTTTCAACTTAAGCGTGTAGAGAAAAAGCATTGAAGTATTTCAATAGTACACTATTGAAAAACCTGTCTCATTTGACCCATGTCAACACCAGCCAATCAGAACGCGTTCTGAGGAAGAGAACAAAATATCTGCTGCTGTATAACAAATCGTTCGAGAAAATGTTCCGAACGGTGTTTAATATCGTAGTGAGTTCCACAATTTGGTCCTTCTGAAAGACAGGAATGAATCCCGTACAGCATCCTGATAGTTTCTTTCAATGATATGCAAATCCAAAATGAAATATTGAAATTAAAATTCTATATGCTGCTATTTTTTTAGCCGTTAGGACCGCCCATTAGTGAAAAAGCTACAAACGAAAACAAGCCTCTCAACAAAAATTGGATCAGTTTGGATTCTATCGCCACTGCGAGCAGATGTATTTTGTGTCGTTTGCAAAGCTAGTTTCGCCTCCGACAAGAGCGATTACGTCACAGCTGCCAGTCATTTGCATTGGCGAAAAAGCAACGGTGGAGAGCATTACACAAAATCAGCCGTTCTAATGGCTCTAAAAGTTTTCAAAACAACTATTAGTTTTTCTTGTTCGCAAATCGAAGGGAAAAATCCTCCGTTTAGTGCAAATCTAGAACTGTTTGATTTGATTTTTGCACTTTTCGCTGTCTGAAATTCACAGTAATCGAGATCAAGTAAAGCCATTTTTGTTCTTGCGAAAAATGTGGAAAAGGGGAATGCTTGCATAATTCATGCAATTGATCAACTAATTGATATTCGAAAGTGTTAAGGAACATGTCAGTTGTTTTCGTATTCACGACATCCAGTTATGTCTCTGACACTACCCACCCGCCTTTTTTTCCAGCAAAGACTTATTGAAGATTATAAAGGGTGATTTTTTAAGAGCTTGAGAACTTTTTTGAACAATAAAACGCATAAAATTTGCAAAATCTCATCGGTTCTTTATTTTAAACGTTAGATTGGTACATGACATTTACTTTTTGAAGATAATTTCATTTAAATGTTGACCGCGGCTGCGTCTTAGGTGGTCCATTCGGAAAGTCCAATTTTGGGCAACTTTTTCGAGCATTTCGGCCGGAATAGCCCGAATTTCTTCGGAAATGTTGTCTTCCAAAGCTGGAATAGTTACTGGCTTATTTCTGTAGACTTTAGACTTGACGTAGCCCCACAAAAAATAGTCTAAAGGCGTCAAATCGCATGATCTTGGTGGCCAACTTACCGGTCCATTTCTTGAGATGAATTGTTCTCCGAAGTTTTCCCTCAAAATGGCCATAGAATCGCGAGCTGTGTGGCATGTAGCGCCATCTTGTTGAAACCACATGTCTACCAAGTTCAGTTCTTCCATTTTTGGCAACAAAAAGTTTGTTAGCATCGAACGATAGCGATCGCCATTCACTGTAACGTTGCGTCCAACAGCATCTTTGAAAAAATACGGTCCAATGATTCCACCAGCGTACAAACCACACCAAACAGTGCATTTTTCGGGATGCATGGGCAGTTCTTGAACGGCTTCTGGTTGCTCTTCACTCCAAATGCGGCAATTTTGCTTATTTACGTAGCCATTCAACCAGAAATGAGCCTCATCGCTGAACAAAATTTGTCGATAAAAAAGCGGATTTTCCGAATGGACCACCTAAGACGCAGCCGCGGTCAACATTTAAATGAAATTATCTTCAAAAAGTAAATGTCATGTACCAATCTAACGTTTAAAATAAAGAACCGATGAGATTTTGCAAATTTTATGCGTTTTATTGTTTAAAAAAGTTCTCAAGCTCTTAAAAAATCACCCTTTATATATAGAATAACATCTGAGCCAGTTGATGTTGATGATTTCAGTTTTCTTAAAGCAAAAAGTATTTCTTCGCATGTAAACTGGATGTTACCGAAATCACAAAGAACATCTCTGAGACTGGATTCCAACTGAGCAGAATCAAATGTAGTTGTTTCGAAAACACTTGAAAAGTGTTAAGCGAACAAGCTGCAAATTTCACTAGATGAATTTGAACATTCATTTGCAAGAGTCATAGTAGAAGGAAAACCTACCATCTTGCGTTTACTATTCACGAAAGACCAGAAACGTTTTGGATTTTGTTTAAGATTTGCTTCTGTCTGTAAGAGATGTCTAGAATATAGCATGCGGTTAAAGATCTTGTAACAGTTCGGCTGAAAAGTTCGTATCGTTTAATAGGAACACACATTTTTTTTGCCAAAATTCGTTTTTATTATTCAACATAATTGCCATCAGAGGCGATACAGCGATTATAGCAATCTTCCAACTTTTCGATACCATTTTTGTAGTACGATTTGTCCTTTGCCTCAAAATAGGCCTCAGTTTCAGCGATTACCTCTTCATTGCTTCTAAATTTTTTACCAGCGAGCATTCTCTTGAGGTCTGAGAACAGGAAAAAGTCACTGGGGGCCAAATCTGGAGAATACGGTGGATGAGGGAGCAATTCGAAGCCCAATTCATTCAATTTCAGCATGGTTTTTCGTTGTTGTTTTTGATCGATTGTGAGCTCACGCGGCACCCATTTTGCACAAAGCTTTCTCATATCCAAATATTCGTGAATAATATGTCCAACACGTTCCTTTGATATTTTTAGGGTGTCAGCTATCTCGATCAACTTCACTTTACGGTAATTGAAAATCATTTTGTGGATTGTTTTCACGTTTTCATCGGTAACAGCCTCTTTTGGACGTCCACTGCGTTCATCGTCTTCGGTGCTCATATGACCAGTACGAAATTTTGCAAACCACTTACGAATTGTTGCTTCGCCCGGTGCAGAGTCTGGATAACACTCATCAAGCCATTTTTTGGTATCGGCGGCACTTTTTTTCATCAAAAAGTAGTGTTTCATCAACACACGAAATTCCTTTTTTTCCATTTTTTCCACAATAACAAAAGTAGCTTCACTCAAAATGCAATATCTCACAAACTAATAATCAGACAGCTGTCAAATTTATACACGTATCTTTTGAAGGTTGGTACTAACTGAAAATGGTATGGATTTAATTCTAGTGGCGCCCTCTCATAGAAACGATACGAACTTTTCAGCCGATCTGTTAGTTGTTGCTGGCGAGAGTGAATTTGTATTGTGCCGAAGTGCAGTTGCTCTTACGCAAATCAGTGCACGAAGGTTCCAATTCGACCAAGGTGGTTTTGGTCGGCATGTGCTAAAAAGAAACTTTGTTATATACGCTAGAATTTTCTCTTAATGTTTCAATGTAATTGTTCAGACTGGCTATTACTCTAACTGTCTCGAAGTGGCTAAAGTTATTCCTGTTTACAAGTCGTTGTGATTGTAATAATTATCGTCATATATCAACTCTGTCCGTCTTCAACACAATCTTTGAAAAACTCTTGGTTAGTAGACTTCTCAAGTTTTTAAACAAACATAGCATCCTTTATAAATTTCAGTATGGCTTAAGACAAGATTCGAGCACACATACCGCTATCATAGAATTAGTAGACAATATAATTAGCGAGATTGGGCAGAAAAACATGATTGGTGCCTTATTTTTAGATTTCAAAAAAGCCTTTGACACTTTGGATCACAGTGTTCTCTTGGACAAACTGCAGTGCTATCGCACTTGACAAACAGACAACAATTCGTGTCCATCGAGGGCGACTGTAGCAATCTTGCTGCCATAAACATTGGAGTGACACAGGGTAGCAATATAGGACCACTATTATTTTTTTTGTATATCAATGGTATAGGTTACCTGCAACTCACAGGGACTCCGCGGTTATTTGCTAATATCCGTTCACAGCTTTCATCAAAAAAAATTCAAACTTTATAAAACAGGTGTCTCAAAACCATTTTCAATAAACCTCTACTGTTTTCAAGCTTATTGTTGTACTCCGATAATACCCATAATATTTTACCTCTAGCATACTTATGTGATGTTCAAACATTACTGTTCGTTCATGATATCCTGCACAACCCTACAACTCACCATAATTTACAGTTTCCAACTTTAACGCACTCTCGAACTATATGCAACTTAAAAACTTGCTTCGCGTTCGAGCAGTCACAAACATTGGTCAAAGAAGGATTCTTTTTGTTAGTCAAATAAAATAAAACGCACTTTCACTTGACATACAAAGAACATCCAGCCGTGCCTTATTCGGGGTTAGACTGAAGGGTCACTTTAGGCATAGACTAAGCAAAATATTTATTTGATGTAGTTCCTTAATGTAATTGGAGTGTGCAATGGAATAATTCCATTTGATTTCGAAGGATGTTGTTTTGGTTTTTTTTCGGCTTAAATTTTACATAAGCATTACCAATGCCCGAAAAGTAAAATTTGCATAACCAGTTGGGGTCAGTTGCATACATATTTCTTGAATTTGATTAGATTAACCCAAACACAACGGTTACAAAAATTACATTCAATTGATAAATGAAATAAATTTGCAGTGAAATGCGAATATAATTTGGTACGGTAACGGCACTGCCCCTCATCTCAATTCCAGTAGTCATTTCATATGAGAAAACTAACTGTCAGAGTGAAATCTGCTGTATCTGTTCGATAGATTGACGTTCAGCTATAAGAGTAGTATTGAACAATTTTCGAACTATTTCTGTCTATGGTATTACTTCTTAGAGTCGAAACAAAGATATTGTATCCGATTTTATCACAATTCGTTGATTCAATGAAAGTCGAGCAATCGGAAAAAATAACATGGCGACTCTACTATTGAGATGACTATTTGTACAAAAGCCATAAGATCATAATCGCTGTTACGAGTATGCGAAACTCATTTCAAATGTCGCTTTATTGGATCGAGTACTTTCAGGCAAATACATTTATTGCAAATCCATTTACATTCAGTATAAAAAGTGTCTTGATGACTTGAGGATTTTGTGCGTAATTTTCTCAAAATGACCTAAAAATTTTGGAGAATGTTTCAAATTTCAAGTACGGATATTCATTTAAGCCCAAACGTCTTCAATTGGTCCAGACACGTTCCAAATTATATCAACCTGTTCGAGACGTTTTGGGTATATTTTTCTCTAGGTCAATGCAAATGTTATCGAGGAAACAATTCCAATGGCATTATATTCGATTTAAATTTGAACATAATTTTCCCATCCGTTTAGCCTTTTTGTTACCGTCAATAAAGCACAAGGAGTTTGTATACTGAAGTTTGAGTTTACATGGAAAATTGAATGTTGCTTGCTCGCGTGTCGGCAAACCATATTTTAACCGAAAATGGAGAAACAAAAAATGTTTTTTATAGCAGAGCAGCTATTCTCAACCTGTGGTCTGCGATATAAAAAGGCTTCGTCTTTTTGACAATAACCACTCAAATTGATTAAAAGTAGTTTATTTATATCTAATCTAATATTAGTGCGCTAAAGACTGTCCCAGAAAGTATGGACACACTTTGATTTCGCTGTAAATAATTCAAATTTTATTCGTTATACTGATAATATTAGACTACAACAACAGAATATTATTCTTAACATTTGCTACTTAGCCATTGTAGACTAGCTGGCGCACCTTCTTGCGAACGTTCCTCATTAAATTCCGTACAGACTTCTTGGCGACAAGTTTTGACACTTTTTCCAATCTTTTTCGAACTGTTGAATGGTTTCGGCTGCCGAGATATGTTTCCTAAGATGTGCCTTCATTAATGCCCAATATTCCTCAATTGGTCGAAGTTGTGGGCAATTTGATGAATTCATGTCTTTTGGGACGAAAGTGACATTTTTGGTAGTATACCATTCTACCGTTGATTTCGAGTAGTGGCAAGAAGCAAGATCTGACCAGAAGACAACAGGATCATTGTGGCTTCGAATCATGGGAAGAAGTCGGTTTTGTAAACATTCCTTGATGTATATTTCGCTATTCATTGAAGCAGTGGTGATGAAAGGTTTCGAAATCTTACCGCAGCTACAAATTGCTTGCCAGACCATAGCTTTCTTACCAAATTTTTCGACTTCAATCGATGTCTCGGATTGGTTTAACACTTGCCCTTCTCGCACCGTATAATATTGTGGCCCCGGCAAGGATTTGTAATCGAGTTTTACGTAGGTTTCGGCGTCCATGATTATGCAATTCAAATTTCCAGCAAGAATCGTATTGTACAGCTTTCGAACCCTCGGCCTGATCGATGCTTCTTGTTTCGGACTACGTTTTGGTTGTTTCTGCTTCGTATAGGTTCGAAGATTCAAACGTTCTTTAGCACGAAGAACATTTGACTTCGAAGTGCCCACTTTTTTTGGCCACATCCCGAACTGAAACCTTCTTCTTTTGCTCGAACGCCTTCAGTACACGTTTATCCAAACGAGGGTTAGCAGGAACTTTTTTTTGACCCGTTTTCGGTTTATCCTCAAATGTGTTATCCTCACCGAACATCCTGATTGCATTTCGCACGGCTTTTTCACTTACTCCTTCCCTTTTTTGCAATCTTTCTCAGTGACAGTCCGCGTTCTGTGCGCCATTTATACACCATTTTTCGACGTTGTTCTGCTGAAAGTCCACGCATTTCGAAACAAACTCATGAAAACGAATAAACAACTGCACAAGTGGTTAGAGAAGAGTGTAAACAACAGGACGCAGCCATAAAAATTGACAGATTCTGAACAGCGGTTTTTGTTTGCGTCCATACTTTCTGGGACAGTCTTTACGAAGTGTGCAGGGGTCCGCTAGCTAATACAAAAAATTGTACTGGATGATCGGAAAGATTCTGCAAATGCAAAAGATAGCCCGCACCTATTAAAAACCAAAACGATGAACACAAGCCCACTTCGAATACATGTTTGGCTGGATTCATTATTAAACACCAGAGAAAAGAATTACCCGACAATCGACTGAAATCGGCACGAGTGCTCCAAAGTGGCACGAGTGTCTTAGAAGAGGCTCATTAGGTCGGAAGTTCCACCTTGTTCACATGATTTGCCTTCCTAGAACTATTATCTGTTCCCAAATCTGAAATCATCTCCGAAAAATTGATGTGTGGAATTTTAGACCGCTACTTCCGGAACCTGAAACCGAAATCAGTATAGCCAAAGTAAGTGTGTATGATCAGCAACTAATATAAACTACTAGTTTAGAAGATGTTTTCCGTTCTCCACGAATCGGAATAAGCGAGCTATCTCCGATCACCTTGCAAAATCTATCGCACCATTATGAAGTCTTGTAATGTAAAGAAATGTAATATAGTAACCTGACGGATAAAAAAAATTGGGCGAGCAAACGTGATGAGAACTAATTAGTGTTCGAAAAGATAGGAGAAGAACGATGAAGAGCGGAGAAGAGGAGATACAATAGGATTAGTTACAACGAGCGAATTTATCAGTTTCAATGAAGATGGTGGAGAGACGAAGGGGTGGTCGAGCGGATAGAATTAGTATTATAACTGCACAAATAAAGAGTCATGGAATAATCGTTGTATCGTGTTACAAGAGAGATGGAAATCAAATTCCTGTGAGCAACTATTGAATAAACGGCACATACTGGATATACTTATATCCGTAATTGGTTCTAGCATGGGGAATTCTTATAAATGGATGAGAACGAAGACTTCGACAATGAATGTCAAAATTGATCAATTGTAGGATATCAGGACTGTCAACACGTGATTGAATTAGATCAGCAATAAAGACAGCCTTGCAAACGTTCCTACGTACAGACAGCGGATCTAGCTCAATAAGCCGACAGCGATCTTTGTAACTAGGAAGATTGAATGGGTCCCTCCATGGTAGATTGCGGAGTGCAAATCTAACGAATTTGCGTTGAACACATTCACATTTTCTAATGTTGATCGAACTAGCGCACAATAAAGAGTCTTCAGACAGTGTATATTGGTAAAGTTCTTAGTGATCCGAAATATGAAGCCTAAGAGTTTAGAAGCTTTCGAAATTACATATTCGACATGATTCTTGAAATCCAATTTGTGATCGAGAATAACACCTAAGTCCTTAACCGAGGATTCACGTTTGAGGACATTTTACAAGAGATGATAGTCATATGTAATTATTGAGCGTTTTCGGGAAAAAGATATAATGCAGCATTTGGAAGCGTTTAGTACTATCCTGTTATTGTGGCACCATTTGGCAAATGTGTCAAACTGAGCTTGCAGAAAACGTGCATCTTCTAGTTCCTTTATAGGATGATATAGTTTGAAGTCGTCAGCAAATGATAGTTTGAAACATTTCACGGAGAAGTTGAGATCATTGAGGTAGAGTAAAAATAGAAACGGTCCTAAATGGCTTCCTTGAGGTACTCCAGAACTAACAGTAAAAGGAACTGTTGTGAAGTTTCCGATTCCGATTCACCAAGCGACATATGGGTAGGCATACCTTTTTCCTTGCGCTGTTTGTTTACATGATGCCAAAAACTTTTTGGGTTGTTTTTTAAGTTCTGTTGAACACGGTTTAAGTGAGTATAATATAAAATTTTGTTTAGTCGCTTATATCTATTGTTAAGAAACATGTATTGAACCCTCAAATGGAGAGTGGGTCGCTTGGTGAGTTTTTTTCAAAGCAGATCGTTTGGCGCTTTTGTATCGCCTCAGAGTTTGATTAGACCAGGGAGGATAAACTGGTTTACAATGATTTTTTTTTGGGGGACAAACTGATCAACAGAGTATAACATTATATTTGTCCATAGTGCAGTAACAGAGTTTCCATCACGCTCAGATAATAGAGCTTCCCAGTTTAAAGAGAACAGAAACTGTTTCATTGCGTTGAAGCTAGCTTTTTTATAATCATAGTAGGTAGTTTCAGCAATGATTTCATAAACAGCAGGTTTGCATTCAGTTAAACTAAGTTGAAAAGGAGGATGGTGGCGGCATGACTTAACAAGAGCGGATGGTGCAATAGTTGCAGCACAGTTGGGTACAAAATCTTGACTGACTAAACATAGATCAAGCATGCGATTGTTACTGTTGTAATTATCATTTATTTGTACTAAACCAGCAGTGCTATACTCGTCTTATAGTCTTGACGTTGTAGGTGTTTTAGAAGAACGCGTAGCATCAGGATGTTAGTATCTGGAGGAGCAGTGAATCCATTTAATACCGGGAATGTGGAAATCACCGAGTATAACGATTTTGTCATTCAAACTCGCTCAATCAAAGCAGCATAGTTAGAGTAGAAGTTTTTCAAAAACCTCAACGTTTCTGTTTGATTTTTTTTTTTATTCAATTTTTGGTGGCTGTTCAAAGTTAAAACTACAATTTTTCACGAAAAAATTCGCCATTTTGTACCTGTAAAACCTCCCCAAAGTAACAAACAACGAAAAGGAAAACGTTGTGGTCTGGTTTTTTAAATGCAAAATTTGTCTGATTTTTTATATGCAAAATTGGTGCAATAGTTTTTGAATGACGATGGACACGGACTTTCAAAACCTGTTTTAGAGAAACGCGTTTAAAGTGTTTTTGTTTATGAAATCAATGGAAACAATTTATTACTCAAGCGAGCCCGTAGGGCCTAATATTTTCAAAAAATCATATGTTTTCTTTTATAATACGTTATAATGAAACATTTCCAAAACGATGAACGATGATGATGGTCCCACCTCATACCCCTACAAAGGTGTGAGCAGAACGAGTTATCTAAATGATAATTAATATTTTTGCACATATCTTAACCAGTAAACAAAAGAAAACGATCTGATTAATCTAGCAGGTATTGATTCTTCTTCAAAAGAACGACTGACCACAAAATAATATTCAAATATTTCGGATTTACTATCCAGGGTTAATCAAGAAAATTTCCAACCCGGGAAGATCCTTGATCACATCAGGAATCGAACCCGATATCTTTACCAGTATCAGACAGTAATTCACCTGGCCCCTCCCGCCGGACCAGTTCATCGCTACACACATCAGCTACGATGGAGTAACGAGACTGTGGATGAGCAGAGCCAAGCCCAATTCCATCAACAACTGTCGATCCCAATTAATCTCCCGAATCAATTCCTTAAATTATTAATCAAACCTTGCGATCAAGGTCAAGAGCAAACTTAACACACTGAATGCTAAGGCTCTTCGGCCAGTCCTATTCGCTTTCCAAATAGTCACTACCTGCTTCGCGCGCGAGGCTCAAACGTTTGTAGACTGCTCATTATTTTTAACTCTCAAACAAACTAAAAATCCATCATCATCATACCGAACATAGTAACTTAATTCGTCTCACAATAATATATATATAAACAAAAAGAAAAAGAAAATACAATCTTCGTAATACGTAAAAAAAATTAAAAATCTAAAAAATTTGAACTAACTAAATATTTGCTTACAAAGCGGACTTTATGTGTGAAATACATAACCTTTTGAACTCCACCAATGTCGCTGCGCGTTTGATTTCTCTTGGCATCGAATTGAAAAAACTTATTCCCTTGTACAACAATGAGTTTTGCGATCTGGCTAACAGAAAGCTTGGTGTTCTAGCATCAGATGCGTTTCTAGTATTGTACCTATGCAAATCAGTTCCTCTTTTAATTCGATCACACAAATATCGAGGCAGCATGCCGTTTAATATCTTGAAAATAAATACCATGGTCAAGTAGTAAATTCTCTGTTTCACTGAAAGCCATTGTAATGCGTTCAGTAGAAAACCTGACGAGGTATATCTACTACATTTTAGAATTAATCGCATGATTTTATTTTGCAGTCGCTGTAATCTCAAGATTTGTGTGTTATTAGCAAGAAACAGAATGGATGGGCAAAAGTCAATGTGTGGTGAAATGACTTTTTTATACAAAAGAATCTTACTATGGGTCGTTAAGTCATTTTTCAAACGACATAATACACCATACTTTTTGGAATTCTTCTTGATGACGTTATTGATATGAGATTTGAATGTTAACTTTTCATCAATTATGACTCCAAGATACTTCATTTCTCTAACGCGATCAATAGTTTCACCATCAATTTCCACATTGGCGTCATGACCGGTGCTATCAGAAGAAATAACCATATATTTAGTTTTCGCGACGTTTAGTTTCAGTTGCTTAAATTTTAACCATCGAACCAGCGAACTTAGATCCTCGTTTAAATGTGCAACAGCTTCATTGAAATCTTTAGCCGTAATGAACAGAACAGTATCATCAGCAAACAAATTTATATCACAGAAACGTAAAACTCGCTTCATATCATTAATATACATAATAAATAGAATAGGACCTAACACACTTCCCTGAGGCACACCAAGTGAATTACCGAGGGAACTAGACACTACATCGTTAAAAACAGTCTTTTGAGATCTACCACATAAATAGTTTTCAAACCATTTATGTGCCATTCCCCCGATGCCAAAACGCCGTAATGTCTGCAACAATAAAGGTCTTGAAATTGTTTCAAAGGCTCTCTTCAGATCCAAGAACACAGCAAAGATACTCTCTTTGGCTTCGATTTTCTCCTTCCATTTTGCCAATACTAGGTTCAAAGCGGTTTCACAAGAATGACCCTTACGATATCCCGATTGTTCCGGTATTAGCAAACTGTTAGAGTTCAAATAGTTAATCAGCTGATCTTTAACAACAAGTTCCAGAATTTTTTCCAGTGTGTGCAGCATGTTAATGGGACGGTACTCCTCGGCTTTATCCGTTCCAGTAACCTTGGGGATAGGAACAACCAGAGATTCTTTCCACACTTTTGGCACGTGCCCCGTGTACAACGATTCATTTACCAAATCCAGTAGATCGTGTCCGATAACATGAAAGCAATCCTGTATCACTTTTGAGTTTACATTGTCAATACCAGTCGATTTTCCCAAATTGAAACAAATATTTTTCAATTGTTCAAAAGTGATTGGTTGAAATTCATCAAGTCTACAATAGTTATTCATCGGCTGTGTTATTTCAACAGGTTCACCTACCAATTCAATACTTTGATTGATCTGCTGAACACTATTTATGAAATAGCTGTTGAACTTTTCAGATACAATTTGTTCTGTGTGCTCTTCTATACCGTTAAAAGTTATGGTTTTCGATGCACTATGTGTAGGCTTGATCAACTGTTTGAGAATTTTCCATAACTCTCTGCTGTTTTGTTGATTTTGATTGATCTTCCTCTGTATGTATTCATATCTAGTCTTCTTCAGGGCCCGTGAATAAATATTTCGTGCTTGTGTATATCTACTCCAGTGACAATCATTGTTAGTTCTACAGAATCTCTTGTACTGCTTATCCCTCTCCCGTTTTAACCGTAAGAGGTCTATTGAGTACCAACTACTCGAGCTGTTCAAACTAACATACTTTTCAGTTACTAATTCATTAGTACACTTTTTTAATATGTCAGTAAGAATAGATGCCCTGTGATCCAAATTTCCAGTCAACTGTGTACAACCCAAGCTTCTTGATACAAGTCGAGATAGGGTTTGCTTTGAATAATTTTTCCAACACTTGATTTTCACCGTATCTTCCTCATTTCTAGAGCTACTCATTACGGAAATTGCAATTGTTTCATGATCTGAAATCTTGCAATCGGATTCCACATTTGAATAAACACCGTCGAAATTGGAATACACGTGATCTATCAATGTTTTACTGTATCTCGAAATTCTTGTAAATTCATTCACAGTTTGCTTCAAATTGAAGAATTCTGCTAACTGTTTCAATTAAGTCGAACCTTGATCACTGAGCCAATCGATATTAAAATCTCCAGTAATAATATTTAGTTTACCAAAATCTACGAAATTCTCCCACCAGTTTTCTAGAACTTCCAGAAACTGGCGATCGCTTGAACTTGGAGAGTGGTAAACAACTCCATAATTTCCCATCTGCATGCCTCTTTCAACTGATATACCCAAGAACCAATTATTTCCAACTGCTTCGTTTGATTGAATGCTGAATTTAATTGATTCTCTGGCGTAAATTGCAACTCCACCCGTGTGCCTGGAATGGGACAAACAAAAAGCAACAGTGTAACCCGGAACACTGAACTGATCGAAAGCGTCAGAATCAACTATATGTGTTTCTGAGAGCAAAACTAATGAAGGATGTCTATCCTCTATAAGATAACGCAATGCGACATAATTAGAAGACAAACCGGCCATGTTCAAATACAAAATATCTGAATCAGTGAGAGGCACTGATTAGTTGCTATTCCATTGACATAATGTTGTTCTTTTTAGTTTCAAGCAATCTCAGATATACAGGACAGTGCTTACTAAATGCTGGATGGTGAATGTCTAAATTCAATTTCCTTTCTTTGTTCATTTTCAGACAATTAACGCATTTGAATTCAGTTGAAGAACACTCAGATGTTCTATGTGCGGAATTACATTTGGAACAATTTTCACTGTTCAAACATTCGGTGCTCTTGTGACCAAACTCACCACACCTGAAACAGCGCAATACGTTAAACGACTCGAAAACCGAACACCTATCCCAGCCGACGCAAACCTTGCCGGCTGCCATCAAGCTGGAATAAGTATTCTTATTAACCTCAATTATAACACTATATTTGTTATATTTGAAGCGTGGATTCTCAAAGTCAGCAACAACTTTTACATCTTCAATCGAAATTTCCTGATTTTGACTTTTCAATAGGTCAATAAATACATCAGAGGAATATCGATCACTCATCCCCACTATTTTCAGTTTTGGTTTCCCGGGCTTGGGTATAACAGCATTGTATTCAGTTCCTGAATTACTTTCAATGTTTTCTTTCACTGATTGAATGTCCTCTTCTGCTGCGCACTCAACAATAATCGAGCCATCTTTACCATTTTTGAAATTACTAATTTTATGTGTTCTTGGATCTAACTTACCCTTCAAAACCTTTCTCGTGTCATCGCTCGTTTGCGAAGACTCGACAGGTTTGATCATAATAACCGAGCGAGTCTTACGATTTCTATTGCTTTTCGTTCTTTTTCTAGAAAATTTCCCAGATAGAACGTCCGCGTATGACTTTTTGTTGTTTCTATCAAATACTTCGTCGTTACCTTCATTAACAATATTATTATCAAGCGGTTCATCATCAGTATTTGAAATAACTTTTCTCTTTCGTCTGGGATTTCCATCCGACTCCGAATGAGTCTTCCTATTTGCAACAATTTTCTTTCTATTCATTACAACCAAATCATTATTATTTTGCTGATTATTCAAAATCAACAAACTTTTCAAATCGTCCAACTTTCTGGCCACACTGTTTTCTAAGCAGGCCATTTTGCTCTCCAGAGCATCATTGGAAGATCTGATCAGTCTCTCGATTCCCTTTTCTATCGCGATATTAATGTGTGCCTCGATGCTCTCCCGCACACCAGCAAACGAATCAGTGATGGATTTGAATTTTTCCATCTCCTTCTTCACATCACTAATGAGCGAAAGAACATCATCCTTTGGCATCACATTAGCCATCGCGGCACCTTCCAAGCAATCAGCACATTTAAACAAAAGCGCCGGTGTATCTGATACCCAACCGGCCATGGCTCTCGTAAGCCCAGTACAGCGCTGGTGATAGCCATTCTCGCAAACTGAACATGCAATTCTAATATCCGATATGGTTATTTTTTCATTACACTTCACACATTCACCCATCATTCATGCATAAACCAAACCGGCCCGACACACAGCTGGGGGAGAAATCAAAGCAAAGTGAACCATGCAAAAACAATAGACAATGCATTCAATATACCACGGTACGACGCCGCTTTGTTTGAGCGATCGCCGCACGGCGATTATTGACACAATTTACAGCACAAAATAGAAGTATTTACAAAACACTTTCTACTTATCTGTTTAAAGCACAACTAGTCACTTGCTTAGTTGAAAAAAATTTCACAAAAAGCCACCTATTTCACACAAAATTTATCACAATTTGACTCAGCACTAAAGACGCACAAGTTACCATGTTCGCCATTCAATACAATTTCAAGAATGTTTTGTCAAGTTTTTAAGTCAATCGAAGCAGAAGTCTTGGGCCTGTGTACCGAGCTCTTACTTCTTCGCAGTATGAGATTAGCAAAGATAAAGCACCATAACTTGCTAAGTTTTGTTCCGATAAGCTTGAAAATTTTCAATTTTGAATATTCTTGAAATGTTTTACTATAAGAAAATACAAACAAAGTGCTAGACCCTACCCGCCCCTTGAATTAAACATCGTATGGAATAAAGCTTGGTTCAGATAGAATTGGAACAAAGACAATTGCCTGTATTTCAGTTATTTATTATTGAATTCAAGATCTATTTTTATACAAATGTAGCGTTTTTTTCATACTTTTAAGAAAAAATACGGATAAAATTATTCGTCAGGGTTTCGAAGGAATTCTCGAATTTTTCGTGAAACACGTCTCATTAGGCGGCGCACACCTTCTTCGTCCATCGTTTTAGCTATCTCATTCAACTAGGTCGTCATCTGATTGATGTTTTTGACAACCTTTCCCTTCATGATTCCCCAGTATTTCTCAATAGGGCGGAACTGGGGGCAGTTGGGTGGGTTAAGGTTTTTCGGAACAAACTGAACCCCTTTCTCTGCATACCATTCTTGAACGACTTTGCTGTAATGACAGCTTGCCGAATCTGGACAAAACATTACGGGATGATCGTGGGATCGAATGAACGGCAAAATTCGTTTTTGGAGACACTCTTTTTGGTATAGTTCCGATGTCATTGTCATTGCCCTGCCAAATCATAAATTTTCTTGTAAATTTGTCGGCAGAAACAAATTTAAATTTGGCTGGAACATCCCCCGAGCCGTTGCCAAGTAAAATTTTTGACCTGGGATTTGCCCGAAGTCAGCCTTGACATAGATTTCATCGTCCATCGGAAGACACCCGTCGAACTTGTTCAGCACCTGGTCATATAGTTTCCGAGCACGAATTTTGACCACACTATTCTGTTTTAATGTCCGATTTGGCTGTTTGCTAGCTCGATACGACTTGGCTGTTTGCTAGCTCGATACTTCCCGGAGTAGAGTTCTCCTCACGGTACTATGAGAAGCACCGAATTTTCTGGCCAAATCACGGTCCGATAGATTAGGATTCCTCTCAATCGTCTTCAAAATCTTACCACGCAGTTTCCGATCGACAGTTCCACTCCGACGATTGGCTTGAGGCTTCCGAATCGTCGTCAATGTTTCCTTATACCGTTTGATAACGCGCCATACAGTATTTCTGGGCAATTTCAGCTGGGCAATCCATCCACTAGGAGCGCCACAATATGAGCAAAAGTTTGTTCCAATTCTAAATGAAGCAAACTTTAATAACATCTTTTATTTGAATTTTCCTGTGATTCCGGAACTCGTGAAGTTAACTGGCCCCTCCCGAAATAAAATGCTGGGTACGGGCCAGGCTCGAACACGTGACACGATTCCGCGTTTCTATTCGTTCATCATACGACAACCAATTTGATCCACAACGATCCGCTACCTCGTTCAGCATGAGCATTCTATGGCTCATTACCTCCCAACACCTACCGAAAGCACTTTGCAACGCTGCGCTACCAAACCAGTTGGCTTCAATGGCTCTACACTAGCCACGCTTTGTAACTCTGTAGACTTCATAAACAAACCGTTTAAAAAAACCCAGGAAATGCGAAATACTGAGGGTTTTCACCCGACCACCATGCACCCATTTACAATGCTCACAATGCCACAGCTGGCTGCAAAATAAACGAACCGCCATCAAACATCTCAAGAAAGTCAACTCCCGGGCTGGAGTTCGCCTTGCCTGTCGTTTTCCTCGTGGTCCTCTAGTATCATCAGCCGCATCGGCAGGTGGAAAACAGGCAGATTACAGCCTGCCACGACCCCCGGATGCACACATGCCTAAGCGCAGACTCGTCTACTGATAGTACGAATTCGTCATACACATTTTACATCAATCTTGCTCAGCTGCAGCAAGCAGAGAAGTAGCCGGAGAAACACTGCAACAAGCCAGATTAGAGAAAAGCATTGCTGCCTATTTGTTCTGGTGCTTTTTGGAGCGAAGTAGGCGACGACAAGCCAACAAAGAGCACATGGAAATGGTGCACCACATGAGTATTATTACTACGGTTCAGAAATTTATGAATAAATAATGAATTTGCTTAATGTGGCAGAAGATCAGAAGGGAGTCATAAAAAACGGTGATATAGCGACGGATGATGAGCCTGGCTTACCGTGCGAGATGGATGGTGGAGAATTGAAATCTTTGACGCTTGTATCTGTGCGTGTATGTGAGAGAGTGTTGATCGAATCAACGAGTGGGATAGCCTTCGGATAGAATGAGATTTCAAGACACTGGCTGGGACACTTTACGGGACACTTACTAATCGCCTTCCATTAGCCCATAAAAAGTGAATCACTGCGGAAATGACCGTGCGGTCGTACGTGAGAAAATAATTCCCCGGGCAGACAGGATTCATCGTAACCGGCAAAACTTTTCCACTATTGTTTTCGTTCGGTTCTTTGCGAGCGATAAAATTCAATACCTGTCCGAATAGCTCCAGGCAATTGTCGGAAGCATACCGAACAGATTGATTAGTTTGAAAGCAGAAAAGTTGCAGTTGCTTTCAAAAATGTTTTTCCCCCAGTCTTATCTACAAATTTGGAACTGTGTATAGGGCATATTCCCACCGAATAAATCCATTAATGCGTTAATGTAAACTCAATTAGTCAACCGCCGTCCCACCGCACCGGTCTCGTTGGAGCCGTCGCTGACGAACGCCGAAAGGATCAGCCTGCAAAGATGCCGTAATCCTTTTACTCAGCGTACCACCGAAACCATGAAGTTAATTTGGTCCATCAACCGGGGTTGCCCTACTTTCAGAACATTCTCTCACTCTTGTGCTTCATGTATTCCAATCTCATCAGAACTCCCGCCGCCGCCGCCCTTCTCGGATTTGAACCAGCAAAGCAAAAAAACAGAAAAGAAAAACTCCACCGTTGCACAGTTCTCGCCTACTTCGTTCGTGAAAATGATGAAACCAGAAACTTGTCTAATCTCACCGCCCGGTCCAGACAGACACCGACCAATCGACCGTCCGTCCGTCTGTCCGTTCGCTTCAGTGGGGAGGCACTTTTCACTTGTGCAGTCGTGCCAGTAAGTCAGGAGACAGGAATAAAGATAAGTAATGAGAAGCTCGTACCGGACGAAAAACTAGGACATCGTCACTGTCTACCACCGCGAACTCGGTAATCCCCACTTTTCGAAAGGGCCAGAAAACGGCGGGTTCGAGTATTCTTTCTGGCGCCCCAAAACCTTTTCTCGCTCAGCTTCTCGGAAAAGTGACAGAGGAGAAAAAAATCAACCCACGAGTGTACAATGAAGATAGGCAACTCTTGATTGCGAGACGAGCTGTGCGCTATTCAACACATAACGGCGAGAACTCCTATTATCCCTAGGTCCTGTTTTGGGGCGATTTTTCTCCACGTGCACTTATTGTTTGCTCAATTTGTATTCTTCTTGCCCAAATTTAATCAACACGTTAGACGCGCGCACTCAACCCTGCCGGCGAGAAGACAATGAAAAGTACAGTCTCCATTGGAGCCCTCACACCCCCCCTCCCCCCCCCCCCCCCACGCTCTAGCAAATTCACTCGTTCCGAGTCAACTTCGACACTCGGCCGCATCTCACAGCAGCCGTGTCAATTCAAACGAAATTGGGTTATGTTTCGAATGTTTGTCACGATCGTTGACAGGATGTAGCGCTTCCACTAAAGTTTCAGCTATCGGTCGGTTGACTAGAGCCCGAACCGTGTACGAACGCTGAATGAAAAGCCTCACCTCCTCACTAATTACGATTCACGTCGAGTACAACAACTTGCTTGCTCGGAATATTGATCGGATGGATACGCGTGGTAATTAAACCACTGCCAAAGGGTAATCTGCATATGTGTTACGTGCTTGTTATCGATTTCGAGCACAAGGATACTTCGTCATAGTTAGTTGTTTGATCTAGGAAGTTGCGTCATGCAAAACACCTTGCATACTAAGCAGTATTCTCTAATTTGCAAAATCTACTTTTCCTTACCAATACAGACTAGCCAGTCTTCAAGAGATAATACATCAAATTTGCATTGCATTCCCAAGAGCTATTCATTATTGTATATTTTTCGTGCTTCCTAGCAAACATATCACTGAATAAGTTATGCCTTAATTGAAGAGCGTTAGTTTTCTTGAGCTCTTATTCAATTTATGGGGGGGAGGCATTCCTAATTGCATTATTCCATTCTAGATGAAGCAGGTCATGTGTTTCGTATAGTCATGTATTCAGGTTCGATTCAGCCATTGCCCCAAACGAGTAATTTCACCGAATCATACAAAAACAAAGTAGAGCCACATCAGAGCACTACATTTCGATGCATAACTTAAGGTGAAATTCAGTAAAATATGCGCGTCGCAGCTTTGAACTATTATTCAAAATGTGCTTAATCCACCCAGCAGGTCGAAATCTAAGAGATTACTGGACCGATTTAAATCAAACTAGTCGCAAATTCATCAGTTTTTTTTGACAATATCTGTCACAATTGACCTTGAAAACAGAATATGTTTTTAGAACTCGAATCCACACGGTAATAGCTATCCAACAAGCCATAGATTGTTAAAATCCGTCTATTTTTAACGAAGAAGCGATTCCAGTAGTAGGAATTTTACGCGCTTTATGATAAGCAGTGTATAGCGGCCCTTACACGTGACAATATTATTGTCAATCCAAAGTATTGTCAATACCGTCAATCCAATTGACTTGGTAACTTGAGTCCGCATTTTTCGAACAAATCAAGCGTTTGAAGCTTCAAATATTGCAACTGAACATTAAAACATTGAGAGAAGAGTTCATTGCACATATTTGACAGTTTCTTCTCTGGAGAGAAAGTATTGTCGGATTGATGAGCAGTTTTGATTTTTTGACAATATTTTCGTCAATCCAATGAAGTTTCCATTACACGATCAAAAGTATTGCCAATATTCCTTGTATTGACAATAATATTGTCTCGTGTAAGGGCAGCTTATCGAAAATAAGCTATCCACATACATTTGTCTTGTACGCATGTATTTGTGATGGTTTTTTATGCTCAGATCGCAGCATGCTGTGCGTTTGGCTGTCAGCTTTCGATTCTTTTTTACTTGCTTGTGCGGTTGAAATTCTGCGTTTTCAAAATGTCGCGTATTGAAAAGGAAGTGGAAATTAAAGTTCTGGACACATGGCTAAGTGAGAAGGGTATTACTATGAGAAAATTGGCGAAGCGGTTTGGAATTCAACATGCCAGTGTTAAAAACATAATTAATAAATAAGAGGACGCTCATGGTCGGACTCTGGCCCAAACATAGATATCTCCTTGTCGGCAACCGTAAAAGTCGGCGACCCTTCCAGAATAATAGTCGAGAGAAAATACTCGAATCATCTTATCTTTTTTAAAGAAGCCTTAAGTGTTCCAATGTCGCACTATAGAGTTGATACGTATGCTAATTTAATCTTAATTTTTATCTCTTCTTTCTATTCCGAGTCCTCAACCGCTTCGGGCCATCCGCCATAACCCCTTTGGGCTATGGGGATTCTTTCCCGCGGCCCACAAGTAAATACAACAACATAATACCGGGTATGGATCAACACTGACAACTGTTTCAAATGCAGGACTCTCAGGCACGGACGGCTGCACGACAGGACAATGATCGAACCCAATGTTCGACAATAGCTCAAAGTAAAAAGTAAAAACCTTTTTTAAGTGAAAACGAATCCGAATCAAAACACAATTATTTATTTATTTATTTATCAATGTATACATGACGTAAGGCTTTGCCTTCTAAATTGTCACTGCCGAAGACACATAGGATAGTATTGTTAATAATAAACTAGTTTGTGAATACTAATATTGCTAATATCTAATTATTAAAATAATTTAAACAGCCTTTCTTGAACATCGCTTCCGATGAAATACGTTTTAATACAGATGGCAATGAGTTCCAGTAAACCACACTCCGCATGAAAAACGTTCCTCCGTAACTTGATGTGTTATGTGCTGGTACAATCAAGTTACCAGTCCTGCTGCTTTGAGAAAAAGTCAGTTTCGCGAAAAGGAAATTAGGTAACTTGCCATGTATAATTTTATGCAGAAATAAGCACGATCTCATGGGATAGAACTGAGCAAAAGGACATCCAATTAAGTTTTTCTGTAAGTGACGTACCGATGCGCGACGATTTAAATTATACACATAACGGACACAGTCGTTAAGAGCAACTTCCATTTTAGACATCATAGCTGCGCTCATATTTATGTGAAGAACGTCTCCGAAGATGAAATGCGGTAAGATGAGGCTCTTGAACAGATTCAATTTGATGTGTTGAGGCAAAGCGAATGTTGTTGATCTCAAAGTTCGAAGGCAAGCATAAACTTTACCACACTGAGTTGCAACAGCTCTGTCCCAATGAAGGTTTGCTTGAAAAATTATCCCAAGGTTGTTAGCATAGTCCGTGACCTCAATAATATTTTGGTCGATAACTACTTCGGATAATGAGGTGTCTCGACGATGTACTCCGAACGGCACAAGCTTAGTTTTAGAAAAGTTAATGCATAACGAGTTATCTTTAGCCCATCGCACCACTGCATGTATATCTTCCATTAACAACGCCAAAAGCTCCGCATGCGTCATACCAGGTTTTGAACATATCAATTGAACATCATCAGCAAACATCTGGACACCGCAGTTTTTCAAAACGTCAGGAAGATCGTTGATGTACATTGAAAAAAGAATGGGTCCAAGTACAGATCCTTGCGGGACACCAGAAACAACCGACACCCTTTCTGATGTAGAACCGTGGCAACACACAAACTGCGTTCTCCGGGATAAATATGATTTTATCAATGCAACTGCCTGTTGATCGAAACCAAAGAGATAACGAAGTTTGCCGCATAAACGTAGATGTGAAATTGTATCGAAGGCCTTAGAGAAATCCAACAGCATAAGCAATACTCGACTTTTTTTATCAACAGCAACAGCAATATCATCATAGACTTTGAGCAGAGCAGATTTCACACTTTGACCTTGACGAAAACCAGCCTGCTTATCAGAGAGCAGACGATTACGATTTAAATGAGAAACAATTTGCGATTTCAGTAGTTTCTCAAAAGCTTTAGAAAGTCCACATACAATACTTATCGGTCTCAAGTTGTCGATCGTGTTTAAATGCTTTTTCTTGTTTACTGGTACTACTTTGGCCGATTTCCAGGCATTTGGAAAAGATGAGGACAGAATAATTTTATTAAAGATGGACGATATGTGAGAAATGATGAGAGGAGTAATTATTTTCAGAAATTTCCATGATAGTTGGTCAGACCCAACAGCATTCGATTTAATATCAAAAACGGCATTTATAACCTCATACTGCTGAACTTCTCGGAACGAGAAGACATTTAGAAATTCGTTGGGTCGTAAATCACTCGAAGTTGTAGCATCGCTAGAATGCGTAAAGTGAGATGCAAAAGTGTTGTTTACTAAGTCAGGATCAAAGTTACATGTGATCTCACACTTCTGTCTTCCGAGGCCCAATGATTTAAGTTTTTTCCATATAACATTAGTGGAGTTTCTGAAATCGAAGTGCGTATTACAGTAGTCCAATTTGGCTTGTCTTATGAGGCCAGTAACACGATTTCGCAGTACCTTGTAGATCATCCTTAATCTATCTTTCTGATCATCCGCAGCAAATTTCCAATCTCTATATGCTATGTCTCTTTCTATTATTTTTGCATGGATTTCAGTAGTAAACCACGTATTATGTTGTTTACGTAGTTTAACAAATCTTAAAGGAATAACGGAATCATGGACATCATTAATTTGTCTAGTGAAGAACTCGACCATATGATCCGTTTCACTCATAGCATAGAACTGTGCCCAAGGAATCTGTTCTATGGCGATGCGCAAGGACTCTGCATCGAAGTTGACGTAATCTCTATAAGACTTATTCTGATTTTGTCGATGAGTGTCGAAATCCAGCGATGCAAAAATCAGATCGTGTTTAGATAGACCCGGTACGCTAACTTGATTGAAAACACGTACCCGATCAGGTTCATTAGTCACTAACAAATCCAGTTGTGAACATCCGCCAGTATGGAAATAAGTGGGTTCCACTCTAATCACCTGCACTGAGAAGGTGTCGAAAACTGTCTGTAAATTGTCTCGTTTTCTTCCATCGCACATGATGTCCGTATTTAGATCCCCAACTAGGAAAATATGCTCGTACGAATAAAGAAGTTCTGACAATTCTGATTGCAAGAATGCTGCAGCGGAACATTCAGGTGGATTATACATTGCTATCAATAGAATTTTATTATTGTCTACTACCACTTCGATTGCAAGACACTCTGTCAGATAACTCGACATGTCGGACACAACAGACGCAAAAACCTGTTTAAACTGGATTTCTTCTTTGATGTACATGATTATTCCTCCTCCTCGTCTGTACAAACGATCATTTCGTAACATTTTATAACCAGGAATCTTTACTACCTTGTTCGGTACACTCTCATTCAACCATGATTCCGTCAAACATGTAACAGTAACTTTCGATAGTTCTAACATGTTCTTAATCTCATCAAATTTACTAAATCTTCGGGCACAGAGACTTTGAACATTAGCGTGACAAATATTCAATTTATTTGGCCTTAAAGCCGACTCCATCACCGCCCTCGGGATTGTAAGTTGCGGAAGTGTGCGGTTCACATTATCAGACATCACGTTATAAAGCAGAAGCAATGTACATTTTTAGGCTGCTTAATTAAACTATTAGAACCATTTATACACTTATTATCAATCATTACAAATATCAAGCGAATTATAAAATAATACCATCAATACAACTAAAGTGCACGAATGAAGTTGATTTAGATTTGTTCAAGTTGCTCAACAGATAGAATAGCCATCGATGGTCCCTCAGGTACTTTCTTCACGTATACAATGCCAAGTTTTGTTGATCATTGCCGTTTCAACCTTCCGAGCGAACGGACGTGCTTTGTGTTTACTGCGAAAAAAACCAGTGCCGTGTGTGATAACGTGACCGGACGATCAAAACTAGATTATATCGCTATTGTGTAATAGACAATAGTGCTTTTTTCTGTGAGAGGTTTTTTGTACATTATACACTGAAGCAGTGCATTGTTGTGAGCGGACGATCGAAACAGTACCGTTAGCCGGTGATTGTTTGATCGATCAAGGCCAGATTTCAGTGGCCATTGTGATTATACTGTGCGGATTATAAGTGAGTGTGCTTTTTCCTCTCGGAGGTTTTTTGCACACCCTCGAAGCGGCGATACGCCGATCGACGAGGGCTTGGCCTTGGTGGCCCCCGTTGGATTAAAAGTTAAGTACTATTATTTTGTATATTTTTTTTTCTTCTTCATTCGACCGTTCATTACCCCCCCCCCCCCCCCCTTCGAATCATTTATTTCTGCGCGGAGGTAGCTCCGCGACATGTCAAATTTGACTCCCGACCCCTCCGTTCTCGATGATCAGATGGAGACTTCTGTTGGCAGCAATAAGTCTCGCATAAAGAGTTATCCCGATGGGCTTGCACTCTCGGCCGGGCCTTACTCGGTTTATTTCCGGACCAAGGCTAAAGAAAAAAAATTGAATGTTTTGAAAATATCGCGGGATCTGTCCTCGCGATACAATACTATAAAAAGTATTGATAAAATACGACCAGATAAGCTCAGGGTTCTGTTCACCAGCTCAAAGCAGGCAAATGAGCTCGTTCAAAATGACCATTTTACGCGGGAGTACCGCGTCTACGTGCCAGCTCGCGAAGTAGAAATCGACGGTGTGGTCACCGATTCGAGTTTGACTTGCGAGGACGTTCTTAAGTACGGAGAGGGCTGTTTTAAGGACCCCTCACTTAAGAACGTCAAGATACTGGACTGCAAGCGATTGCATTCAGTATCGATCGCCGGGGATGGAACAAAGTCTTATCCCCAATCTGACTCTTATCGTGTGACCTTCGCCGGCTCTGCTTTGCCCAACTACATCCTCTTGGACCGGGTTCGTCTGCCTGTTCGTCTTTTTGTACCTCGAGTAATGAATTGTACCAATTGCAAACAATTGGGGCATACAGCTTCTCATTGCTGCAATAAGCCCCGGTGTGCTAACTGTGGGGAGGCTCATGCGGATGGCTCTTGCGGTAAGGATGCTGAAAAGTGTCTCTACTGCAAGGAGGGTCCGCATGACCTAATGGCATGTCCTGCGTATAAGCTGCGAGGAGATCGGATGAAGCGTTCCCTGAAGGAACACTCCAAGCGTTCCTTTGCCGAGATGCTTAAGAGTGCCACCCCTCCTAAACTGACAACGAACCCATATACCTGCTTGTCAACTGACGAGAGCGATTCTGACGACCCTTTGGAAGGTCCATCATCGGCGGTCCCTCATAGCTGTAGGAAAAGAATGAATAAATCCTCTCATAAGCTACCTAGTAAGGGCTCGAAGGTGTCTTCCGAAGGGCTTCGAAAAGTTACAGCTAACGGGAATCGGGACAAACCACCGAAGCAAAAGGCTCCTGGTCTCGGAAAACTCAGTTCCGAGATGGAATTCCCACCACTTCCCGGGACAACAAAATCCCCAAACGTCCCTGAAAATCTATCAGAGAACCAACTAGGTGCTGGACTTATCAAGTTCTCTGATGTTGTGGACTGGATTTTTACAACTTTTAATATTTCTGACCCTCTTAAAAGCATTTTAATTGCTTTCATGCCAACAGTAAAAACATATTTAAAGCAGTTGACTGCAAATTGGCCCCTTCTCTCAGCGATTGTATCCTTCGATGGCTAAATCATCCATCGAGGTCACGGATCTAATCACTGTTTTACAGTGGAATTGCAGAAGTATTATCCCAAAAATAGATTCCCTTAAATTTCTAGTAAATAATCTGAAATGTGACGCATTTGCATTGTGCGAAACTTGGCTAACTTCTGAAATATCCTTAAACTTCCACGATTTTAACATTATTCGCCTGGATCGAGATGATCCCTACGGAGGAGTACTTTTGGGGATCAAAAAGTGCTATTCTTTTTATCGAATTAACCTCCCCTCGATATCAGGTATTGAAACTGTCGCATGTCATGTTACAATCAAAGGTAAGGATCTTTGCATTGCTTCAATCTATATTCCCCCAAGAGCCTCGGTTGGGCATCGGTGGCTCAGTGATATCATTGAGCTCCTTCCCGCACCGACGTTGGTTTTAGGAGACTTTAACTCACACGGTACGGGATGGGGCTGTCTTCACGACGATAACAGATCAGCTATGATCCATGATATCTGCGACAACTTCAATATGACAATCTTGAATACGGGAGAAATGACACGGATTCCTGCACCACCAGCAAGACCAAGTGCGCTGGATTTATCACTTTGCTCGACATCGCTACGGTTGGATTGCACGTGGGAGGTAATTCCTGATCCCCACGGTAGCGATCATCTACCGATCGTAATATCAATCACCAGCGGCTCAAAACCATCGAAGACAATCAATGTTTCCTATGACCTCACACGAAATATTGATTGGAATAGCTATGCGACCGCGATATCTGAGAAACTTGAAAGAACACAACAACTTCCTCCGGAGGAAGAGTACACGTTTTTGGCTGGCTTGATTCTCGACACCGCGTCTCAAGCTCAGACGAAACGTGTACCCGGCGCAAAAACTAACATCCGTCCTCCCAACCCGTGGTGGGACAAAGAGTGCACAAATTTAAACGCGGAGAGAGCCTCCGCGTATAAAATATTCAGAAAAAATGGAACACCTGATAATTACCGGAATTACGCGGCGTTAGACGTTAAAATTAAGAACTTGATTAGAGCTAAGAAACGCGGTTACTGGCGTCGGTTCGTAGACGGCCTAACAAAAGAAACATCTATGAGCACTCTTTGGAACACAGCCCGACGAATGCGCAATCATAACACAACGAATGAAAGCGAGGAATATTCTAACCGCTGGATATTCGATTTCGCTAAAAAAGTATGTCCAGACTCTGTTCCGGAACAGAAGATCACCCGCGCCGCGACACCAAATACAAACGAAACACCGTTTTCGATGGTAGAGCTCTCACTTGCGCTCTTGTCATGTAACAATAAAGCCCCGGGATTAGACAGAATAAAATTCAATTTGTTGAAAAATCTGCCTGACCCCGCCAAAAGGCGCTTGCTGAGTTTATTCAATAAGTTCCTTGAGGACAACATTGTTCCACATGACTGGAGACAAGTGAAAGTGATATCCATTCAAAAACCAGGAAAACCAGCCTCCGATCACAATTCGTATCGGCCGATTGCTATGCTTTCCTGTATCCGGAAATTGTTCGAAAAAATGATTCTGTTTCGTCTAGACAATTGGGTCGAGACTAATGGCTTACTTTCAGATACACAATTTGGTTTCCGCAGGGGCAAAGGAACGAACGATTGTCTTGCGTTGCTCTCAACCGAAATTCAAATGGCATTTGCTCGTAAGGAACAAATGGCGTCAGTTTTCCTAGACATCAAGGGGGCTTTTGACTCAGTTTCTATAAATATCCTATCTGAGAAGTTGCATCAGCATGGTCTTTCACCAATTTTGAATAACTTTTTGTACAATCTATTGTCCGAAAAATACATGTATTTCGCGCATGGTGATTTGTCGACAATACGATTCAGTTACATGGGTCTTCCTCAGGGCTCATGCTTAAGCCCCCTTTTATACAATTTTTACGTAAACGACATCGATAAATGTATCAACACATCTTGCACGCTGAGACAACTTGCCGACGACAGCGTTGTGTCCATTATAGGACCCAAAGCTGGCGATCTGCAAGGGCCGTTACAAGATACTCTTGCCAACTTATCCACATGGGCTCTTCAAATGGGTATCGAGTTCTCTACGGAGAAAACTGAGCTGGTTGTATTTTCAAGGAAGCGAGAACCAGCACAACTACAGCTTCAACTAGGGGGTGAAAACATAGCTCAGGTCTTCACATTCAAATATCTCGGGGTCTGGTTCGACTCCAAAGGCACCTGGGGATGTCACATTAGGTATCTGAAACAAAAATGCCAGCAGAGAATCAATTTTCTTCGTACAATAACCGGAACTTGGTGGGGTGCCCACCCAGGAGACCTGATCAGATTGTACCAAACAACGATATTGTCCGTTATGGAATATGGATGCTTCTGCTTCCGATCCGCCGCGAACACCCATTTCATTAAGCTGGAAAGAATTCAGTATCGTTGTTTGCGTATTGCCTTGGGTTGCATGCAATCAACTCATACGATGAGTCTTGAAGTGTTGACGGGCGTCTTACCGTTGAAAAACCGGTTCTGGGATCTCTCATATCGTTTGCTCATTCGATGCGACATTTTGAATCCTCTGGTGATTGAAAACTTCGAAAGGTTAGTTGAGCTTAATTCTCAAACCCGTTTTATGTCCTTGTATTTTGATTACATGGCTCAGAATATTAATCCTTCTTCGTTTGCTCCCAACCGTGCTCATTTCTTGGATACTTCTGATTCTACTGTGTTTTTCGACACATCCATGAGAGAAGAGATTCGTGGAATTCCGGAACACGTACGCCCTCGAGTGGCCCCTAATATATTTTATAATAAATTTAGAACAGTCAACTGTGAAAAGGTGTTTTACACTGATGGATCAAACATCGACAGGTCCACAGGCTTCGGCATCTTCAATCAAAACATCACCGCTTCTTACAAACTCAGTGATCCGGCTTCAGTTTACGTCGCAGAATTAGCTGCTATTCAGTACACCCTCGAGATCATTGAAACATTGCCCAAAGACCATTACGTCATTGTCACGGACAGTCTAAGTTCAATAGAAGCTCTCCGGGCAATGAAGCCAGGAAAGTATCCCCCATATTTCCTGGGGAAAATACGGGAACACTTGCGAACTTTATCTGAACGGTCTTATTCAATATCGTTAGTCTGGGTCCCTTCGCATTGTTCCATTCCGGGCAATGAAAAGGCAGACTCATTGGCTAAAGTGGGCGCATTAGAAGGTGATATTTATGAAAGACCAATCTGCTTCAATGAATTTTTCAGTATTTCTCGTCAGAAAACTCTCGAAAGTTGGCAAACTTCATGGACGAATGACGAACTGGGACGATGGCTACACTCCATTATCCCTAAGGTATCGACGAAACCTTGGTTCAAGGGGATGAACGTGAGTCGTGATTTCATTCGCGTTATGTCACGACTCATGTCAAATCACTATACATTCAACGCACATCTCCGGCGTATCGGGATCGTGGAGAACGGGCTCTGCACCTGTGGCGACGGTTATCAGGACATCGAGCATGTCGTGTGGTCGTGCGTAGAGTATCGCGACGCCAGATCGGAGCTATTGGAATCCCTCAGGGCCCGAGGTAGACCGACTGAGGTTCCGGTTCGGGATGTGTTGGCGAGTCGGGATAGTTCATATATGCTTCTGATATACCAGTTCCTCAAACACATTAATATACAAGTGTAATCTGTTACATCTTGCTTAGAAAGTTCCTCCTATTTATCGACGTTATTTCAACTGTGGCTAAGAATTATTTTCACCTGCAGGCTCGACACTAACTTCCGCCGATTATCCCGATTCCTCATCTGTCCACCATCTTCATCGGAACTAACAAGATCTTTTTGCTGTCACTAACCTTTTCGCTTCCCCCCTCCCCGTCTCTTCTCCATCTCGATGTCAACTAATTAGATCTCTGTCGTTCTTAGTCATTTCGTTCCCATATCCCCATTTTACTTCGTTTTCCGCAATATTTACTTCTCTATATTTTTTCGTTATATTTACATCACCATCATCGCCCACGGAAGGTCGCTCTAGTCATGCGGGCCACCCGCCGGGTATTCGTAGCCTGGGGGTGTTTCCCGCGGACCCACACAGACCGAGGGATGCGGCCAACGTCATCTGGAAGACTCATGATATATTCCACCCACCGGCCGGTGCCGATCGCCAGCTGAAGGTTGGATCTGCCAAAGTCGACCACTGCGACCCCAATACAACATTATCCAATCATACTATCCTAGTTTTAAGTTAGTCGTTAATAAAATTAGAAAAAGTCCTTGGCACCTTAGAGCTAAAGCAGTGTGCCTTAAAAATAATTATATTATCGAATAAAAAAAAAAAAAAAAAGTTTTGTTGATACAGCTGCCAATCTATTTTCTCGACGAAGTTGAAGTGCAGCACGTTTAATGGTCCTAGCTTGCAAAGTAAGATTCTCATTGATGTAAATTCGACGATCCAAATCCATTCCAATATGTTTTAGGCTTAAATCTCGCTTCATTAGGTATTTCGCATAGAACTCATCTCTCAAACAAGCCATCGAAAATTGCAGAAGAATGAGACAACGATCACCAGTGGTCAACTTCCCCGATCTTAAGCGCTTGCACTCGATATTGCTAAGTTTTTCAGCATCGAAACAAATAGCTTTTGTAATATTTGTCAGATGATCACGAAGATTTTCATTGACAAGGTACGGTACACCAGTAACGATCAAATCCGATCTGTTTTCAAGCCGATGAATATCCTCGGTACTAGTGTGAACAAGAGATTTGACTGTTTGAACGTCCGTTCTAAATGAATTTAGATCAGACGAGCATTTTAACTTTAGATCATCAATGTCACACTTGACTGCGTTAATTTGACTTTGGAGATCCTGCTTTATATCATCAAGTTTCGCGTTCAAGTCCATTTTCAAAGAATCAATTTTAGAATTCGTTTCGTCGAATCGTTTGGTCAACATTTGCATAACAACTTCCAAGGTTATTTCAGTTGTACCATCAGACTTAGCATCCTTCATCAATACCGAGGCAGTACCAGTATTACTTCGCAACCGCTTCATACTACGCTCGTCATTCGCCATCATCACAATAAATAACAGTTGGATTTACAAATGGCGGTTACACAGTTTAGTTAGAATTATAACGAATATCGAAAACGAACGATCTGGTAGTGGTCAGTTCGAGAAAACACGTGACGAACATCCAGTAATATTTAATTATCGGAAAAATACATTTACAGCCAACTCTACAGCCAACGGTATACACTTTAGTTGTTTGTTGCTACCGCATCTATTCACAACGTATAACCTTTGGCATGGTTGCCAGAAAATCAATTAAATTAAATTGCAATTAAAGAACCGAAAGTTTAAATAATTGACCAAAATTTGTACCGTGACATGTATATTTATATTTCTTTAAGTGCGACGAATGACCAGAAACGGTTAAAGTTGCTAATACAATAAAACAAACAAACATAATTAATTAGTTTGGAGAACATTATTCTTAGGATGAGCTACAAGGAAGAGGCAGAAAACCCGGTTCTTCCAACCCGAAACTGGACCAGAAAGTTGTATCTCTAATCATGAAGAACAAATCAATGTCAATACGTGATTCTGCCAAAACAGCAGAAACGAGTGTCGGAATGGTCCAGCGTATCAAGAGGCGAAATCACCTAAAGACCTACAAGAAGCAGAAAATCTCGGAACAAAGTGTAAAACAATAGTGAACAAAGTGTAAACAATGTGTGAATAGCTTATTTTCGATACACTCCTTAGAGCGATGTTTCGGAACAAAGTGAAACATGATTTTCAATACTGTTTTATACCTATTTCTTCGCGTCTCGCCTTCGGCTCGTCAGTGCTTAAAGCAGTTCAAACTGAACTGCCATCTCGTGCCTAGCAGTTCAATTTAAACCGCTAAGCAGACGAAAAGCGGTTTAAATTGAACTGCCAGGCACGAGTTGGCAGTTCAGTTTGAACTGCTTTAAGCACTGACGAGCCGAAGGCGAAACGCGAAGAAATAGAAACAAAATATGTGCTTTCTGCACAAACCAACAAAACCTCTAAATATTTTATACCGTTTTTCTTGGGCAAAATAAAACAGTGCCTGAAAGATATATTGAATAATAACTATCAAATCACAATAGTTAGGGTCCCAGTTCATTGCTCCATTCCAGGCAATGAAAGAGCCGATATTTCAGCCAAACTTGGTGCTATTGAGGGTGAAATTTATGAGAGACCGATTGCCCTCAACGAAGACGGCTGGATGTGAGTAGAGACTTCATTCGTGTGATGTCCAGCAAAGCAAAGCCTTGGTATTACATTCCTGTAGCGGAATTTGACCTTCTGTTTGAACAGACTTCGCAGCCAATTCAGAGTGTACAGAACCATCGCATGGCTGGTGCTACGATTCTACTGACACTACGAATCCTTCCAAGTCGGGGCTCGAACATACGACAACTGGTTTGTGGGACCAGCGCCCTATGCATTGAACCGCCAACCCGGGACGATGTGATGTCTAGACTCATGTCCAATCACTGCACGTTAGATGCACATCTCCTTCGAATTGGACTTTCTGAGACTAATCATTGTGCTTGTGGCGAAGGCTATCGCGATATTGATCATGTCGTTTGGATATGCGTGAAGTATCGTGATGTCAGGTCTCAACTAATAACTTCTTTGCGTACCCAAGGTAGACTATCTATAGTTCCAAGTCGCGACATTCTTGCTTATCGTGACCTTCTATACATGAAACTTCTTTATCATTTCATCAAGAAAATTGAAGTTACAATTTTATAATTGACCCTTTTAAGACTTAGTTCTGACTCCTAAATTTGAATAGAAATGATGTGCTGATACAAAAAAAAACTCGAAGTAGATAATGAAATTATCAACAAAATGTATAAAATTTTCAACTTATTTTATAATTTATACCAGCTAATCGTTTGGTTTAAATAATATGATGGTTAAAATATATGTTTTATTAAATTCAAATCGTTGTGACTATAAATTAAAAAAAATGAGTAATTCTAGAAATGCTTAGCAGATCATCAGACTCGACCTTCTCCGATTTGGATGAAACTTTGCACATGGCTTCAGTATGGCAAACCATAAGTTTTGATCCGATGGAGAGGTCAATCCGACTCACGACTGATTTTTAAAAAGGGCGTATGTTTTTTAGCGTTTCTCAAAAATTGCCTTTTTCAAATCGTTGTAACTCGGAAACCGTTAATTGTACAAAAATGGCGTTCAGGAAGAAGTTGTAGGAAATAAATTAGGCACTCTAAAACAAATATACACTGAAAAAAAATTGAGTTTTTTTCTCAATAATTTCAAAATGAACCAAAAAAATTATATTAAAAAAAATTAGAGTTTTGATTTTTTTGGTAATTTTTATTGAAACCTACAGATTGATGGCTATCCCATCCGTGCCTTTTGAAAAATGAAAAAGTTACAGCTAAAACAATTTACAGATATATTCGAAATTTCAAGTTCTCGTTGAAAGATAATCATTTAAACAGTAGAACTAACGTAACTACGTCAAAACGAATGATCACATGTAGAATTAAAGAAGTGTGCCAGTTGACTACCTACTGTTTACATCCAACGTACGTACCGGCGAATTGCTTACCTAAATTATACATGTGTCACATATAAATAGCTATGCATCGTTGAACAAATATTATAACAAATCTCTTTCGAAACAGTTACAATACTACAATATGGTTTTCCCAAAGTGTTGTATACCTTTTCCTGGTTTTGTGTGCTACGGAAATTTTTTTAGAAAATTAGAAGCTCAAATGTGCAAGGTTAAATTGAATACCACGTTAAGCATTTGTGATCGCTGTCGTAGGCGGGCTTATAAGGAAAGTCATACGTCGGAAACAGAAAGGCAGTCAACAACGGAACCACAATCATCCACATCGCAATACTATTTAGAAGAAGTACCTTGAGCAGCTTCAACCAACTCAGCATCTTCTGAAGCATCAGTCGCGGCGGAGTATTCAAGAGCACACAACATTGATCTCTTCAACAAGGGCATCGCAGGAATCAACGTGTCTCCGATATCAACGAAGAAAAAAAAATATAAAAAAGCAAATATTCGAGTTCCCGGCGGATGAAGAGGATCCAGAATTACTCAAAACGAAAGCAGCAGAGTTGGATGTAGTGATTACTAATATGATAGAGCAGTTTGCTAATCCTGATTGCACTAGGAATGAAAAAGTGCGTTTGTTGTCAGTCTTGCCAAACTCGTGGTCAAAGGAGAAAATAGTCACCCAATTCAAGGCGAACAAATACATTGTGTCGGAGGCAATCAAAGGACGAAAAAAAAGGTAAGGAACAAACGGGACGCAGCAGGATTGAAACGATAGAAAACGAGGTGCTTCAATATTTCAACAGCGATGACGTCAGCAGAGTAATGCCGGGATCAAGAGATTGCGTCACTGTCAAAATGAATGGTAAGTGTGAACGCAAATAAAAACGATTGCTTTATTCATCATTGAAAGCAATTTATTTGGATTATTAGGAGGAATTTCCAGATCGAAATATTGGATTTAGTACATTTGCAGCATTAAGACCAAAACACTGCAAGTTGCTTGGAAGTTCTGGTCCACAAAACATATGTGTTTGCACAATCCATGAGAATGTTTCATTAATCATATTCATATTGATTTATACTGCTTGCAACAATAATTGCTGGAAGAGAATGGATTCTGGACCTGGAATAGAATTTTGAATCTTGATTCCGGAACTGGAAGCTACACTTGGTCTGAATCTGAAAATAAATTTGGCTCGGATACTGGCTGATATCAAACATTTTAGGAAAGTTTAATTTCGAGCTATTTGTGATTATCTCATGATACTGAGAATTATATCATAAATTGGTGACAATATTTCTTAAGGCATGAAACAAAAATTATGTTGTCGTATAAAGTAAAGGATTCAGCCGAAAATATTCCGTATTACTAGTAAATTTATTGCTCTTGATCTGTGAAATCATTTTCTCAAGTGTGCTGTTTTGAAAAATTATGTAGTAAAAGCTTTTATTTATTTTCAAGAATTCAAGTTCATGGTGAAAAGTAACCAATGAATTACTTTTCACCATGAACTTAAATTCTTGAAAATAAATAAAAGCTTTTACTACATAATTTTTCAAAACTGCACGAGTCGTAATAATGTTAATGTGTTGGTTTCAATAACTGGTTTAACATTAAAATATCGTAAAGGAACTTTCGGATGCTTTTGTTTCATCATTATAGTTTTTCGGTCAATTTTGGATCCAAATTTGATGCCAAATCGATTACCTATCACTTCATTTTCGACACCATTTTCTACCGTTTTCCAATAATTTGAAGGAATTTTCCTGCAAAACAAACATTCCTCTATTTCGAAAATCCGCCTTGAGTCTAATTGGTCTGTCCACCCGTACAAAACAAATAGTTTGCCATACTAAAGATTTGTGTAAAGTTTTATCCAAAATCGGAACAAGTCTATCCTGATCTTGTCACCTTTTTTTTATGTTAATTTTTGAAATTTCTCATACGGAAGAATATTTTTTTCAGGCACTACACTGAGGTCTTTTTTACGCGGTTTTTTATGTTGTAAATATAGAATTTCCACAAAACGGATTTTTCTGCTACTTTGTCAGATTCTTTAGCTAGGGTTCTCTTGTGGGATAATGACATAGGGGCGAGTCAGAGAATTGAACCTCATAGCAACTATGAAAAGACCTAAAATGCAAGGAGATTTTGTTCAATTGGGTTCCTTTCCGAATTGTAGTCTTCATTCATGGTAGTTTAATTGGCAAAACGAGTAACTTCTATATTAAAAAATTGTGGTTTCGAGTGCTGTTTACGCTAATTTTCATTATTGCGCTCTCTTTCGTTAGTCTTTTCCCAGTTTGTTTTTTCATCTGGTGCTAACAAAAATGTTTGATTAAGTTTTAGATGACTTTTATGTTCTTGCGATCTATATCTTTTTCACTTTTTTACCAAGCTGATATAGAAGATATAGTTTGGTTCACGACCCTATGATTATTGCTTGTGCAATTGCAAGAGCAGAGCGTTACGGTGAGTGAATCATAGTTCTGTCACAACTGCCTGCTAACCGACACAGCAAAATATTATGAAACTAGCTGACCCGTCGAACTTCGTCTCGTCAGAAGAATTGTTAAAAGACTAAGTTGCCAACGTTTCTCTCCATTATTTTTCTGATTACTTAACCTACAATCAACGGAATTCGACACACACTCGCTTTAGCTCCAAAAGAAGAAATGTCACCAAAGATTAATGTGAAAATATGAAATATTTCTGTTAATCGAAAATTGAACAAATGCACAGATTTCTATTCTGAACAGTCCGTTTCATGGAATTACTCATACGAGAATGTTCATCCGACAGAACAAACTTTGAAGCAGTTTCTTATACACAAAAAATTCTATTTTTGTGTTCGGTGATAATTTTTGCGGCAACGATCTGTAAAATATTATTTTTACTGAATACGTAAAATTTATCCAACTTCTATGTAAAAGTTACCGTTATTTATTATTTACTGACACGGTCTGTGAACTCTGAAATGTCATTTCTCTTGACGAACTCAGTGAAAGTTCTACCAATATTCGGAAAATTAATAAAAAATAATGAAGAATTTCAGTAACCATCACTATACATGGAGAACCCTTCGATCATAAAATTGCGATATCGCAGTTTTTGATTTTTGCGATAGTTGATTTAACTAATTTATTTTTGATTCAACCAATATGGTTTTTGATTTGCATATATTCAAGTAGTTGAAAAATATGTTGTTTTGAATGCTGTCAAATGCCGGAGACAGTTGAAAGCAAAACAATAATCGAAATGCAAAATCAACAACTTTTTTATTTGAAATCTGTTCGCGTCGCTTCAAAATGTCAATGAAAACAACATCGATGGTTAAAGCGTTTGGTGAAATTTTGTTCATTCGATTTGAGAAATTTATGATAACAAGTGTTTATCTAACAGCGGTGTTGTGATAAAATTTGATAAAACCCTGTTTAAGATGAAAAAGATTTGGTGACAAATTAGAAAATGTTAATGAATGATCATTTCGTAATCTTTTAGGTATGCGCAAAAATTTTATGCTTCAAATTCGATTATTGATTTACTTCCAGCAGACTGTTTTACTTCCAGCTGTTTGATACCGATGATGATGTTCCTGCATTAGCAATGAAACGCTTTTTGACAAGAATTTAATTTATGAAAGTAACAGGAGCGAAGGGTTTCAAACACACAGAACGCGCTGCGATTGAATGGCGCGTTTGAATTGCCGTCGAAAAATTCCAATTCCCAGCGGTTGATGCACCCAAGCTCATATAAATTGACGAAAATTTTCGCAAATTAATAACTTTGTTCGAATTGATTCAACTATTTGCAATGTCTAAAACAAATAAAACCGATTTAGTTTTCAACTAACAGAATTTTGTTTCAATAACAACACCAGTTATTTCAACTAAAATATTTATTGAAATTGAAAGGTATGTGTCCTCACTAATTGACAGCATTTTTTTCAAACAGTTAAATTAGTTGTTTCAACCATCGTTTCTTCTAATGGAAAAACAAAAATGACAGTTTAGTTAAAACAACAATCGATTAGTTGTACCAAATTTTAACCAATCGAACTCAGAATTGCTTTGGTTCCGTGTACATTCAGCAGATATACAGATCTGTCAAATAACATAATTTTCGGACGTAAAAATGTGAAAATTTCTAGATTTGTAGAGAAAAAATAGTGGTGCGAATCGATTGCTTGCGAAAAATAGATAATACTGATTCCTAGCGGTAATTTTTCATTCAGTGAATATATTCAAAAAGCCTTTTACAACTTTTTATTTCAGCACTCTAAAAATATGAAGGGTGATCTCATATTCTACTAAATTGCATCCGAAAGATATCTGATCATTTTATTTGAATAAATTATTTCTGGAGAGCAAATTACATATTTTTAGAATTGTTTTGTAAATTTTGCCGAACGTCGGTATTGAATGATGAAGAAGTCATTAGAATTATGGCAGATCGAAGTTCAGTGGAATTGTACCGATCATTCAGCAAATAAAACTTTTACTAAACGGATTACCGTTTGAAAGTCAGTAAAACTGTACCGACATCCGTAAAAATAATTCGGTGTGTACAGTTTTTAAGCAGTGTGAAATTTGTCTCAGAATCTGTTCTGTACGTTCAAGTTATCAAAAAGTACCATGCGTACTTTAGAGCTCTAATAAAGTGGATATTTTCAGGTACTGTGGAACTTTTGATTGCTTGGAGACGACGCTTAAATTGTAATTTGATATTGATCTTACCAGTTTGAACATTCTTCGCAGAATATGCAACATGAAATAACAGTCTCAATTCATTATGGTAATCATCTTGAACATTAATTGTGTAATAATCACTTACTGTGTGCGCTTAGTCTAATCTAAATAATTAGAAAGAAAAATGCAAGAAAAATCTCTTAGTTTGACCTTAGCGCTTCTACAATCTTTTCATTGATTCATTAACAATTTTTTTGATTTGTTAATCTTGCCCCCGCAATGACCAATACTATTCATCTAACTCCATTGAACACAATTTGTCAACTGGTAAATGATATCAAAACTTCTTCTCCTGCCTACAACGGTTTTGCTAGAACAGTCATTGAGTCATTTATGTCGTTTTCGCTTGATGCCAAACCTAACCCAGTTTCCACAATAACTGCTGTCAAACCGTTTGTTTGAAGTCAGTTTCGAACCTAGTTTCAACGTTGTTGAACTGAAAATTGAGTCAGTTACGAACCTGCTTTTTAAATCAGTTTTACTCAAACCCCCGTTGCAAAGTGCGAAATCAACACAGTTTCGCGAAAAGTGTTTGTTTGATGGAACTACCTTGGGTCAGTTTCAGTTTTTTCAAGCGAAAACGACATTAGTAAGCAATAATGTTGATACCCATTTAAGCACGTGGTTCGAAATGACGAATCACATCCATCAAGTATGCATGTGAAATCTCCACACCAAATTTCTCGTTGCGCCCCAAACAATTTTTTCAGCGATCTAGTATTCTTTCCTTCGACGGCCAAGCACTTATGCAACTCGTAGCGCGCCAAACATCAATCGTATAAACCGCAAGCATAGACGACTTTTTCAACGGAAAATTCCAGTGTCCATACAAAATAATTTTATTGATTTTTCACACTTTTCTGGCAAGTATTCCTAATATTTGTGATGTACGAACCCGGTGGGGGTAAAAACTGATCAAACAAAAAAAGAATCATGTAAATCCATCCATCCGTTCTTACGTGATGCGATTACAAAAACTGATCTCTGCATTTTTATATATATAGATTTACAAATCTACATATGACGCAATAAAAAAACGTATTTCGTCAAATTACTGATTTTTTTCAAGAAAGGCTCAATTCTGTATCAATCATATCCAGTCTTTGACTCGGGCACGAAAAATTACCGGTTTCAGAACTTAAAACTATATCAGAATGCCTGAAACATGTGTTATTTCTGTACTGTAAAACTGTGTCATTTTTGACGTTCGAAAGTGTCGGTCCTAGAAGATTGTTTCTAAGTGAGTAGTTATAATTATTGCGAAGAAAGACAGAAATTCGCTAATAATCATTTCAATGTCTGATGTGTTGAGAAGCTGCCGAATTCGACCGGAAAATTTTGCAATTATTATATAAACATTTATACAAACAGTTTATCTCGGTTTATTGAATCAACATCAGAGGCATCAACAACACATCGTAAAAAAATCCAATAATTTACTATATCCACATATTTGTTGAAAGAAATCGGTATTTGCAGTTTGAACGAAGCCAACACACAAAAACTCGGCGCGGGTACTAAGCAACTGCAACTAGAAAGCATTCCCATTTCTAAACTAAATCTAGTTCAAATAGAAATCTACAGTTTCGTTAGCTTCGGGAGAAATGGTGTGTAGGTAAACGCAAAGCTTAAACAACCCAATTCGGTTTGTATATTCTCACACATACACAAAAAACCGTTTTTCCCTTGAGGTAAAATCCTTCACATCAAAAAACAAAAAAAAAAAAAAGGAAGAGAAAACAGTTCCCATTCTTGAGCCATTGTTGTTGGACGAAAGCGTACACATTCCTCCAACGAAAAACGCTTTCCTTTAGTACGCCAAAGTTGAAAGAACAACAGAGTTTTCAATAAGGAATGAAAATATTCTCTTTTTCTCGTGCTCTGATTGCCAGCTGCCTTCTCCTCCCGATGGGAAAACGGGGCCTGGGCTTTGTACATTGTTGTGATAAAAAGAGGCAGTGCGTCGAGAGGACCGGGCTCTGTGATCTTAAGGCCCGTTCCGTAGCCCAACGAACCCGAACCCGGTATGGCAAGAGTAAAAGTTTTGCAGCTTATTTGGTGGTTCCAACACCCGGACCCGGCACCGTCATGAACTCCGACCACCCCCGAAAGTGTTGAGCGGAAAATTGAGGCTCTTCGTTGTTATAGTAATGTTACGAAAAGAACAACGGAATTTATTCCCCCCTCCCGCTCCTCCTCGTAGACATACTTCACTTCGTCGTCGGAGGCTTCACTTCACTACCGGGTTCCCGCCGAAGTGAGGCTGGTTAATAGCGGTGCGAAGGTTGCAAACTCATTACGCTAATTGAAACATAAGCGAATACCTGATTTACAAGCATCAGTCAGTCAACGAGTTTTAATTCGTTGTCTCAACGTTGTTGACGTTTGGGTGATCGGCGGGGCCATCGCTTCGAGTTTGCTTTCCACAGTTCTGGAGTGAGTTACAATCAGGAAGTTTTTGCTCCGGTTGGTTTGTGATGTAATTTTTGGTAGTAGCTGGGCTTAGGATATTTTTACACAGTATTATTTTAACGTGGGGGTACAACCATATAACAGATGATGATAAATAATTCAAAATATTAAAAATTGTACAGTAGATGGTTGAATTTGTGGTAGAATTTAGAATTATATTATTTTTTTATTTATTAATTTATTTGCTGAAGTCTTGTTAAAGTTTAAAAATCGTCTTCATGTCTTGGGAAAATTAAATTCAACTGAATCTAATCTCAAAGTTACTGACAGCATATGATGGAATTGAATCAAGCATTGTTCGATAAACGACCAGAGTGCTCCACAAGAACAAGTACAAGTACAAGTGGAACTTGAGAGTACCAACCAAATACCGCGTAAACTATTTCGCTGCTTAAAACTACACGTGAAACTTTTAGCAACCTGAAAGTTCAGAACCGCACGAACTGAACACAATCTATACTAGAAGATTCATAGAAGTTCGTTCAGTTGCGCAACGCGAACATTCAATAGTTGAGGATAGTTTAATAAAAACAGGCTTGCTAAGAATGATGCTCCTGAACTTCTTGCTTACGTAGCTCCTCGTGTGTCTATGATGGCATTTGGTCGATAGAACGGCGTCCCCCGGTTGCTATCGCTTTCGTCGGTAGTAGCAGTATGAGAGGTGGTGAAATGGTTTGCATATTGCCTTGCATTGGTTTTCCCATTTGAAATTGTATTTACGGATGTCGGACAGTCGATCTTAAAAATTTCTTCAAATCCTTGATGTCCGAAACGAAACTGTTACAGAACGATTGGTCATTCCAGAAAATCAGAGAAAAACGTTTAATTCTTTCACATATATTGCAAAATCGACAGAAAAATAATATCAAATGCCAGTGCATCATAATTTTTTCTCAATATTTTTTCGTTAACTAAAACCTCAAATCAACACTTGGAATTAATGCGATTTGTGTCTTTATAAACTGAAAAAGTTACAGCTAATCAAATGTTCAAGTATTTTAAGAACTTCAATTCCTTTATGCAAATACTAGAAAAACTCTGCAGATCAAAGCAATAAATTTGCTAATGGTGATCTTTTTCCTAAGGGGTAGCCGTTTTAGTGATTTTTGAACGTGAAATTCAAAGATATCAGATTAATATGTAACATGTACAGTCTTTTTTCATATCGATCTAACTCGGTACTGTGCAAAAATGGTGTCCCAGAAGAAGTTGTAGAGATTCAATTGAAGGTTTTTTTTTAAATTTATACACATGAAAACAAAAGTTAACTACTTTTTCGTAAATTTAAAATTCACCCGAAAATATGAAATTAAAATAAGAACACGCCTGCCCTCTCCTTTTTCTTTCTAAATTGTCGTTCTGTAACTCAAACTGAAAACCAACACTTGATATAATATGTTTAAAGTCTTTTTGAATGGTAAAAAGCTTCAGGTAAGTCAATGTATAGGCACTTGTAAAACTTTAAGTTTGTGGTGAAAAATAATCATTCAAACAATAGAATAAGGAGTGTATCGATAAATAGTTAGCAACATTATTACTCTGAAATGGCTTAATTTTTTGCAGCGTGTTTTGTGGTGATATGTTTGTTTACATTTCAATAACAGCTGCGAAATCGATTGGTTTCGATACAGTTTATCGTTTCAATGATGAGTCGAATTGCAAAACGGGTGGAAGTGCACCACACCAGTGTCAAAAATATTATCGAGAAGTTCGGAAAAGACCCTTTCCATGAAGGATTTGCCCCGATCCGGTAAGAAAACGGGTCCCAGCCAGCCCGGCCGGGACTTAAAAGTGGTTGAGTACATCAGGAAAAACCCATCGGCGTCGACGCGGGATTTGGCCAAGCAGTTCAACACCAGCATCGGGATGATTCAACGGATCAAAGTTCGGAGCTCCCTGAAAACGTACAAGAAACAGAAGGTGCCGAAAAAGTCCCTGGTACAGCAAGTTCAGGCCAAAACAAGAGCGTGAAAACCGTATAACCGGATTCTACAGAATAAAGACGGATGCATCCTGATCGACGACGAAACCTACGCCAAGAAAGACTCCCGAGCGCTGCCACCACGGTGGCGATGGAAAACTTTGGGCAGAAGGTGTTGGTCTGGCAAGCAATTTGTACCTGTGGTTTGCGGTCGTCTATTTTCTTCACAAAGGGCACAATTAACGCCAATGTACTGTACAGAAAGCATAAGGCTCCTTCTCTCTTCTGGCCAGATTTGACTTCAGCCTACTACGCCAACTCCGTTCTACAGTGATTGTCTAAAAATAATGTACAATTCGTGGAAAAGGACATCAATCCACCGAGCTGCCCGGATCTTCAGCCAATTAAAAGGTATTGGGCAATTGTCAAGCGGCACTCAAGCGGAAGGTACAGTGTCCCAAAACATGCAGGAGTTGAAAAAAAAACTGGACAGCTGTCACCAGGAAAGTCACAAAAGAAACTGTGCAGAATTTAATGAAGAATGTCAAGTCCAAAGTGCGAGCGTTTCACAGAAACTAGGATTTTCTTCAATATAATCAGTGAAATGCTCAAAAATGTTATTTTTCTACAGTATATCGAAAATTGATGTCAAAATATGTTTTTATTTCGCTTTGACATCAAATATTGTAGAAAAATATTTCTTATTAAATTTGTTGTTGTAACTACATCAACCAAAAAATCCTTGGAATTACGCAAAAATTTTCAATTTTTATAATAGATTTTTTTTCTGTTAGTACTACTTTAGTTCCAACTGGTACACAGAAGGAGTAATTTGAGTAGGTAAGGTTTATGGTTGAGAAAAAACTGGGGCGGATTGTATTATTGCTTCGTTTCAATCCGTATTAATTAGGTGAAAAACACTTGAATTTTGGAAGAAATTATGAATACTTTCTCTCCGCGCTTGGCGAGTTCATATCCATAATTAATAGTTGTAGATTTCTTAAAATCCAACATGGCGGAACACACGAGAGCATAAAATTACACCACCCTGTAATTTTATGTTCTCATGTATTCCGCCTTATATTTTCACCGTTACACTTCTGCAAGTGAAATACTGAAAGTTAGCCAAATTCACACAATCATTCAACTAGTACGTAAGATCATCGATATTCGGAAGTGTGTTTTTTTTGGGCCCTGTCTACGCGTCTGAGTCCTGGATTGTAGGTATTTGCATGCACAAACAATACAATTGCAATCATATTTTTATTGTAAACTGCTACCTGACAGTAGGACTTGGGACCGGTGGCGTCAAAATAATTATTTCGCATAAACGGAAAACGTTTCGAAGGTTATTCCTTCGTTTTCAGGGGAAAACGACAACCTTTTTTTTCATTAAGTCGAGTGTAAAATTTTTCGGGTCTATTGATTTTGGAATAATAGTTCTTATATGTGTAGGACCAACAACATGCCATTATAATGCAGAATTGTGGGAAATTTTTGCGTCTATTGGGAGCTCAATGGGTCAAATCATTCATGCATTCGGATTTCAAGAATTGTATTGGCATTGGAGTTGGACAAAACCCGTGGTTTGTCTTTTGTTCTTCTGCAATTTTGTATCCTCTGAAAAAAATATGGGAGTTACTAAACTATACTTCGGTTTAAACAAATTCAATCGAGTACTTTTTGGTATTCATTGGTACCAATAATCATTCTTTTTGTGTACTATTTAAAAACTCGCCAATGTATCAAACTTTTACAAAATTTCTAAAATCTTCTACTGTTCCAAAATTCGCTTTTACTGTGCACACTCTCTCAACGAATTCGATTGCTTGATTTCCATTAAAAAAATTAAGAACTATCATTCTTGAATACGAAACTCTTGTTCACTAATTTTTCTAGAAGAACTAATTCTTTTGAACCGTTCGTGAAAGGATTACCCATCTCTAATATGCATGCTTTCCGTGGAGTACCTCGTACCTCGAAAAATAGACCGAAACTGTTGCGAAACGGACTCGCATGAAGTGAAAAAATGTTTCTACATAACAATGCACTTCCCAACCGTGACTTCATTATCATGCGAAAAACTACCACGACTAATATCTCGACATAAAACTCAAATCACATCCCCATTTACTGTATTCACCCGTTTTGGTTCTCTCGAATTATTATCGGTTCAGAAACCTCAAAAAAGCTCAAAGCTTGCTCGAGGAGATTTTCGCCGCCGTGAAGTTTTTTATCAGACCTTTCAAAAATCACAAAAAGATTAACATTGAAGAAGTTAAATGAACATATGCCTTAAGTGCACATGACTATTTACACTTTTGTTTAGCTTCTTGGTCTATGTTGAACTGCAAATGCACTGTAAGTCAAAGACAAAACATAAAAAGAAGTAAAAATAGTTGTGTACTAAGCGTACATTGCCCAGCAGACTACAATGTTTTCGTTGATGACATCTGTTTAGACATTGTATTGCACAGTTCACACCAAATCGAACAGCACTGTATGAAGGTGTGTGTAATCAAAAGTGCATTTTTTTCTGAAACTATATTTGTTCAAAAGAAAAGTGTGATGAAGAATCTGTGTCAATAGTTCAGGTTTGGACACAATCTGCAACACTTCGGTGCAATTTGAAAAAGCGAAATTTAGTTGAAATTTACTATACGCCTACTTAGCGGCTCATGTTGAACTACTAAGGTTGCTGTCAGCAAAGATGCCAGATCATTTATTCAAAAAAATCTATGATCAGGCCATGAAACAGTCTGTGCAAAATCTGAGAACGTTTCCCGTAACATAATAACTGTTCAAAATTATTTTTGTGAGCGAAAAAAGGACTCGCATCTTCCAACCTCTCTGTCGGATATTTAGTTTCTCTCAGTTTCCCTAACAAATTGAAGTCATTTTGGTGCTGTAAAAACTGTACAGAAAATTGAAAATCTGTGAACCCTGCATCCCTGGCTGTCAGAGAGAACGCGATTGATGAAGCGAAGCGAAGCGTTTAGATTCTAAATACTTTTACCGCATTGCGTTCACTCTGACAGGTTTGCTTTGATCAAATCTATAGCCCCACGACAAAAGCTCCTAACTGCAAATGAGAGCCTCTCTTTGTTTATTTTCTCTTTTGATTATTACGCAGCCGTGTAGGGAAAAATCAAAATTACTACAATCGCGACTGGAATTTTTCATCGATCAGAAACTGATTTTTTTTCAAACACGATTCTCTCCGAAACTGATCTCACATGAGCGATTCCATGCGAAATCGAAAATGTATGAGAACTTAAAATATAATTCTTTCCTAAATCGTCACAAAAATAAAATCTTTCCGATTTTTATTTAGATCGCTTTATCTCGAGAACGGTTGCATATAGCGAAATTTTGATTTGCATACTTTTTATTGGAAAGCGCTCTTTCAAAAATTTTCATTATTTTGAAAAAATGTAACTTTTCCAAGCCTTATTTCTCCATTCTAAAAATATGACAAATTTTTTTTTGACTTGAACTACAACATAACAAAAAATAAAATTTATGAAATTAAATTTTTTTCAGCATTACTAATTTTTTTTATATAGTCCATATAATTATTACCTAAAACATCGCAGAAGATACCAAATCTATTGGACCGATCGTTTCTTGAATATATATTATTAACAATTTTCATGGGATTTTTTTTAGTCTCTTCTCAAAAGTAAGGCTAGAGTTAAAATGGAAAACTAATGGTGCAAATTGTTTCGTTTAATCACAAATCTGTCATTTACGGTGGAATTGCTCACGTGACAAAAAAAGTTGTGGAAAGTTTACTAGCGAACATTCTCCTCGATGAAATTTAGGAAAAAAGTTCGCACGTTGAATATATCTGATATGATTCTTAAACGGAAGATTTCTGGGAAATAAATTTTCATAACCATTATATCTCAACGTTTTGCAGAATACATGTTAAATGAATTCGACATTTAACAAAAACTAAACCTGTCTGAAAATGTAATATCTTCAATAAAAGCAATAAGTGCTGTGATTAATAATAGTTATAATGATAATAAAAACATTAATAGAAAACCAATCAGAAAGCATGTTATGCACCTGATTAAAATAATATAACCCAATTTAGCTTGAATGTCGTACGCAGAAGTAACAGGGGCGCAGGTTATCGCTAGGCCAATTCAAACGCGCCATTCAAACACTGTGCCTACTGTGTGTTCGCGAACCTCTGGCAATGCTGCGCTCCTGTTACTTCTATGATTCAAATTCATGCTAAATTATGGGTTTAATCTAAATAGTGCAGTGAAATTAACCAACCAGAATTAAAATAACCGCTCGTCACTGTATGTCACTATTTGGAATGTGGAAAAAATACTGTTATTCATGTTGTCCACGCTACGTGCATCAAAAATATCGCAGTCATTATTTTTCAGTTGCGATTCGATTGCGAATTGATTCAGTGGAGATTTTTTTATTAATGAAAATATAATAATTAAATTTTCGGTTTCGAACTGAACCGTAGTGGAAATTCAGCATCGAAATAGCATCGGAGACGCTTCTCCATTTCGAATATCGGTTTAAGCGATATCTGCACATGAAAATACAACATCAAGTTTCGCTGACACAGAAAAATCAATGGTAAACTTCGAGGTTCAGGGTTTTGTGTATGCTTATTTCATGAATCAAAATCTCGGAAACTATTTTTTCACTCACTGAGTTTTTTTAAAGAACCTCATGATCTGATTTGCTATCGATTATGTTGTACAGAAAATTGCAAATCGTAAACAATTGGATTTCGGGAGTACAATTTCTATATTAATAAACTCGAATAGATTGTTTTTGCATTTGTTCTAACATTTTTTTTGCTATTTATTCAGAACGGAAAGCATACTCACCTATCGCCGAATTGGCGAACAGCATTAACACGATGATCCATTTGTACAACCGTAGCTGCTTGTAGCACCGAAAGTTGTGGTACCGGCTCAGCATGATGATCTTGGAGATCATTTTGATCATTTTGATCACGATCACCAGGATCTTCTGGCTCATTCTGACGGTGCCACGTTGCTGATGGTGATGACGACGACGACGACGACAAAGATGACAATGACAATGACACAATGGATGACGATGACGAGATCACGATGACTACGCCTGAAGTACTACTACTCGGTACGTTCCAGTCAGTGTTGCTTTCAATGGGAGTTTTATGTATTACTATTGCTGTTGTTGATTTTTTCCCCCGCAGTGCCAGTGATGGTAATAGTAGTAGTTGTAGTAGTAGTAGTAGTAGTAGTAGTAGCAGTAGTGTTGATACTGATGGTTGTGGTAGTAGTTTTAGTAGTAGAATTAATGACAGTTGATGATTGTTCCTTTTTTAAATCCTTTGTGCCGTTTTATCCTTCGTTTTTTTTCCTCTTGTTTTTGGGGTGCTGTTTTCGTTTATCAACACCAGGACTCGATCGGTTTATCAAATTTGTTTAGTTTGAGCTACTTTTGCCTTTAGTTAGGAGATGACTCGTTTTGTTTTTTAATACTTTTAATAACAATATGCTATTAGTTGATGTTTTATCTTGATTGATAAGTTTCTCTGTTTATTATTGAGTGTTCCAAACATATTACTCCAATGTTTTTTTTTATGTTTAATATTAAGATGGATTAAACTTCCTGTCCCTTTATACTTAGCTATTATGAATTCAATTTGTTGAAAATTTGTTAAAGTACTATTGATATTATTATTATTGAATTGCAGCAAACTTTGTCTTTTTTTATGAAACTTTATACTGTAGCTTTTACGAATAATATACTATTACTTGTTCATTAATGATCAATATCAATTACTTTTAAGATCAATTTAAGTTTACTATACAACTCCGTAGTGACTACTTATGTCAGTTAATCGATTGATCGATGCTATTTCCGCATTTCCGTTTGGTATCCTAATCGGTCGGTGTGATTCGTAGAAGGTATTTTAAATCTAGCGAAGTGTTGAGACCGTATTTCTTCCACCGAGGGGCCAAGTCTGGTGTTGTAATCCTGGAAGGTTCCCACCTACTGTCAGAAAGAAGCTACTTGGTGTACATGCGCGTGAAGGAAACCGGTTTTCCTTCTCCTCGTAGATTACGGCGTACGATAGAACCAGGCACCAATTCCAAGTTTGCCTACTAGTTGGACCTCGAAGAGAGTGGCGTTACGGTAGTGGGGCAGTAAGTCAGTGCTTTGTTTTTGTAGTTGTCACAAAACTGCGCGTATGTGTGGGTGTGCTTCCACCTTGCCACCTATTTTTGCCCCGTTTTCAATTTGACCCGATAAATCAGAACGGCGATTGATCGCTCCAGACAGAACTGCTGTCGACCACCGCCGATTCCGCTGTTTTGGTAACTGTCGAAACCGTCGCAGTTGCTGTTGTTTCCGTAATTATCGCTGCTGTGTGATGAAGTTCTCATGATTCCAAGCGGCACCTTTCCAGTAATCCACCCGGCAATGATGACGATGACAGACAAAAAGGTGAATTCGAAACGTTGATTCGACTTTGGCGACCTCCGCTCGGTCTGCTGCTGCTGGTCTCACCACGGCTAATTATCAGCCTCGAGCCTTCAGTGCCACCGTACCGGTGCTGCTGGTTTCTACTGCTTTGACAGGAAGAAAGGATGGCAGTGCAGTGCAGGACCGAATTTGTGCCGCTGCTGTCAGCCGGTGTGCCGCGATGGATGTCTATGGGGCACATTGGCGAACGCAGCTAACCGGGCTCTCGTTTTACCGCTGGCGTTTCGCGGTTCGTTTTAATTGGGATTTTTTACGCACGTACGTTTTTCCCGGTTGAAACGGTTAATTTCAATTTACGCCTTCAATTTGCTATTGTTGTTGCTGTTGCTGCTGCTGCTGCTGGTGCTAACACTGGAAGCAAGTTACACTCCGATGACCGTATCCTGTTCAATTTACTGTTCCCGTTTTTTTATTGGTTTTGCGTCTGGTCTGTAATTAGAAAGAAAAGCAGAAGTGAGGAATTTCGACTAACGACATGATCAGAGAGTACAAATTTAATTCAACAGATTTCTTAAAATCTAGTTTTTTTTTTATATTCTATTAATTTATATCGAATATTTATACCCGGCTTTAACCTAGTTGCGGTCGTTCGTCGGGTGAGTTTTTTTATATGTTTAAAATACAAAATTATGTAAAAATACAAAAACACTTGGGTCCATCAAAAACTCTATACCCAACCTTGCCACAGATTGGATGATTCTATCACGGCCATACAGCTTGTCTGTGTCCTTAATAAATACAGTAAATTTCACACGAATGGTGCTACGGGTTTTGTCTGACAAAATGAAACAAATTTCACGTATATTACGTAATATGCACAAAACGGGAACACTGGATATACTAAACTAGCGTACCCGCTAGCGTAAATTTCGTTCTTATCTGACTCGTAAACTTTATGACGATTGGACATTTTGATCGGCATATACCACGGTCAGCGAAAAACTATTCCATTCAAATGTTGATTTTATAGACAAAGACTTTGTTTCATTCAAAGCTGGTTGATTCACATCTCGTGCACACTTTCGATTGAATCAGTTAAACAAAAACCTGCGCTCCTGTTACTGCAGTATAAGAAATTCAAGTTAAATGGGTAGTGAAATTTTTTCAAGCAGCATAATGAAACATGTATTGTGATTGGATTTTAATTTTTGTTAATATTTTTGTAATCACAGCCGATGAATTCAGTTGTACTGTAAGTTTTCGTTCTCCCGAACACGCTATACGGTTGGTAAACGACTGGACAATGCTTTATTCATCCCCAATGTGGTTCTTAGCCTCTTGTCCAGTAACTCCTTTCCCTACCTGCCCGCGGTGCCAGCTGGGGTACACCCAAACCTCCGTTTACGAACACTTTTTATACGTAACCTCTTTTTACGAAATAAATCCCAAATAACTTAATCTTTTTTTACGAACCAAATCTCAAATAACGTAAACTTTTTTTTACGAACCTACTTCGTAAAAAGAGGTTTCGGCATACATCGAAAGCGATTTCCGGCTCATTTATATTCTATGGAAACTACTACAATATGGGTATTTTTGGAACGGGTTTAAAGAGTAGACTCCGGAAAATGATGTTTGAGGAGGTTCTGAAATTCAAGATGGCGACTTCCGGTCTTAAGATATTTCTTGGATTTTGAAACGACGTTTTCTTGCACTTACTCTCCACATCCGTTTCGAAAATAGCCATATGATGAGCGGTTCCCACATTCATTACACAAAACTTGTTTTACGAAGTGAATTCCAAATAACGTAAACTTTTTTTACGAACCAAATCCCAAATAACATAAACTTTTTTTACGAGCCAAATCCCAAATAACGTAAACTTTTTTTAAGAACTACCTCTTACAGAGTGCGAGTCTACCCGAACATCTGTTCCCCATGTTGGGGTGGCTCGAAACAGCGTCTTTTCTCCATATTAGGAGCGGCTGATTACAGTCCTTGTGTCAGTGTGTGACTCTAACCAGTGCTGACACGATGACCCTCCGGCGAGACAGGAGGTTGGTGCAGGCCTAACAAGCCGCCCGGAAAACACATGTTACGCACAATCAAGGAAGAAATACGACTCGGAATAATCGTCAAAGACCGACGCAACGAACAATGGACTACGATTGGAAGCTTGGCACATGGAACTGCAAATCGCTTAGCTTCCCAGGATACGACCTAATGCTGCATGATGAGCTTCAAATCCGCGTGGGCATCGAGCGGCTACTTTCTACCAGAGCTCTGGCACAACCAGCGTTCTAGGAAGCGTTGAAGATCAAGGGCCGTTTCTTCAATTATAGCATCATCAACGTGGAATAAAGACTGTTCCAGAAGGTATGGACGCAATAAAAAACCGCTGCCATTTCGCAATGGTTCAGAATCTGTCAATTTTTATGGCTGCGTCCTGTTGTTTACACTCTTCTCTAACCACTTGTGCAGTTGTTTATTCGTTTTCATTAGTTTGTTTCGAAATGCGTGGACTTTCAGCAGAACAACGTCGAAAAATTGTGTACAAATGGTGCACAGAACGCGGACTGTCACTGAAAAAGATAGAAAAAATGGAAGGAGTAAGTGAAAAAGCCTTTGAGGATAAACCGAAAACGGGTCGAAAAAAAGGTCCTGCTAACTCTCAGTTGGATAAACGTATACTGAAGGCGTTCGAGCAAAAGAAGGAGGTTTCAGTTCGGGATGTGGTCAAAAAAGTGGGCACTTCGAAGTCAAATGTTCTTCGTGATAAAGAACGTTTGAATCTTCGAACCTTTAAGAAGCAGAAACAAACAAAACATAGTCCGAAACAAGAAGCATCGATCAGTCCGAGGGCTCGAAAGCTGTACAATACGATTCTTGCTGGAAATTTGAACTGCATAATCAATCATGGACGACGAAACCTACGTGAAACTCGATTACAAATCCTTGCCGGGACCACAATATTTTGCGGTGCGAGAAGGGCTAGTGTTAAACCAGTCCGAGACATCGATTGAAGTCGAAAAATTTGGTAAGAAAGCTATGGTCTGGCAAGATATTTGTAGCTGCGGTAAGATTTCGAAACCCTTCATCACAACTGCTGCAATGAACAGCGAAATATACATCAAGGAATGTTTACAAAAACGACTTCTACCCATGATTCGAAGCCACAAGGATCCTGTTGTCTTCTGCCCAGATCTTGCTTCTTGCCACTACTCGAAATCAACGGTAGAATGGTATACTACCAAAAATGTCACTTTTGTCCCAAAAGACATGAATCCACCAAATTGCCCACAACTTCGACCAATTGAGGAACCAAAATCATTCAACAGTTCGAAAAAGATTGGAAAAAAGTGTCAAAACTTGTCGCCAAAAAGTCTGTACGGAATTTAATGAGGAACGTTCGCAAGAAGGTGCGCCAGCTAGTCTACAATGGCTAAGCAGCAAATGTTGAGAATAATATTCTGTTGTTGTAGTCTAATATTATCAATATATCGAATAAAATTTGAATATCTAACACTTGTGAATAATTTACAGCAGAATCAAAGTGCGTCCATACTTTCTGGGACAGTCTTAAAGAAAAGACAATGTTTTAGAATGAAATTGGTTCATTCTAAACATGGCGCATCAAAAGTTTACTTAAACTCAATGTAAAAAAGTGCAATTCAGTATCGTTTAGCAAAAAAATTTAAAAACAATCATTAAACATATATATTTAGACAGTCAATTAGTAAAAAAAAAAACTGTGCGTGGTTTAAGTTTTATTTCAGACTCTAAACTCACATTATCCGAACACTACAAAAACATGATCAGTAAAGCAAACAGTATACTAGGATTTATTGAACGTTTCGGGAGTAATTTTCAAGACCCCTACACTATTAAAACTTTATACATCACTTACGTTAGACCAAAAGTGAAATATTGTAATATGCAACCCATACAACGTCACGCATGAGGGGCGCATAAAATCAGTCCGGAAACAATTTGTTTTGTAGGGATAGTTTTTATATGCTTCTCATATACCAGTACCTTAAACACATTGACATACAAGTATAATGTGTTATTCCTCGCTCAGAAAGTATAATCTCCACCTACAGGTTCGACACTAACATCCGCCCGATTCTCTCGATCCCCGTCCCTGTCCACCATCTTCATTGGAACTAACAAGATCTTTTTGTTGTCACTAACTTTTTCGTTCCCCCTTCCCTGTCTCTTCACCATCTCGATGGCAACTAATTAGATCTCTGTCGTTTTCAGACATTTTGTTTCCACTTCCCCTTTTTTACCACGTTTGCCACAATATTTACTTCTCTTTTATTTTCTTCGGCAATATCATTATCACCACCCACGGAAGACCGCTTCAGTCGAAAACCAGCATGCGGGCCACCCGCCGGGCCCTCGTAGCCTGGGGGTGTTTCCCGCGGACCCACACGGACCAACGCCATCTGGAAGACTCATGCAACACTCAATTCATCGACCACTGCCGATCGCCATTACGATTTACGAGAACTCGAGATGACATAGTCTAATGATACTATTATAGTTTTAAGTTAGTCGTTAATTAAGATTAGAAAATACCCTTGGCATCTTAGAGCTTAAGCAGTGTGCCTTAAGTTATATTACATTATTGAATAAAAAATAATTTGTTTTGTACGCTCTTCGTAGACTTAATTTGACCACATTTCCACTTCCACCATGTAAAGCTCGTTGCATGCTTATCAATATAGAAACACTTGAGGAACGCTAAAAATTAGCAATGTTTTACATAATTGTGATATTATTAATTTCAGTATGTCAAAAAATCAGTTAAAATTACCTAGTGCCTAGTGTATAAGTAAACATCATGAATTATTGTGTATGAGGCATTTAACGCAAAATCAGCCACCCAAAATTTTTTTTCATCTATTTTTTTTTTGGTAAAAACTCGAAATATTCGACACGTATTTTTTTTTTTATTTCAATATGGTACGTAGAATTTCCAAGATATGATTTTTTGAAGTTTCGCGTTTACAAAAAAGAGCCTTTTTTCAACAGCCTATACTGTAATAAAGATACAAAAATTCGTCCAAGACATGAAATGTGCGTTTATTCTTAACTTTCAAATAAGTGATTCCATAAAATAACCTTTAGAGTTACTTTCATGAAAAAGTTAAAAATTAATGAACAAATAAAAAAATCAAACTTCGGCCTAATCTTTTTTTCTTTTTTTTGTTAAAAAAAAGGAGCCTTAGGGGTTCAACTAAATCTTGGCAAAGTTTCAGAGTGGAAAGATTAATACGTTCGGAATTTAGTGAATTTTTCAATCACGACCCGCACGTGCGGTGGGTACCGCAGTACAACTCACAGTAACTTGTCGACACATGTCGCGCCACTGATCGAATCCTAACTTTGACGGTTTATTGTTAGCAACGTTACAGTTAAAATCGCGGTGTTAAAATCAATTCAAAAATCAAAAATCGTTGCTGCAATCCGTTTAACTTTAAGAACTCATATTAGCGAAAATCAAAAACATTCGTTGCGTCGTGTTTCTTCTTACCTTCTTGATTTTTTGCAAGCAAATGACGTTTTATGTGCACCGTGTAGACAGAAAGCAAGTAAAATTGAGGTCAATTTATTTAAAACTAGCTGAGTTACCCGGCGTTGCTCGGAAATGTTTCGGGAAGGTAAGGGTGCAAAAAAATTCTCGAAATTATCCTGTCCAGTGAAACTCTGATTGTAGTGACACAACATAGACGGCAACCCGATTGTACAATATTCCATCTCAGATGTCACAATAATCATAATTTTTAGTGAGCTTACTTCCGCTCTCCTCCATGATAACCCTTATAACCACTTCTGAGTAGTGTAGAAAGTATCTATGCTCTTCAACAATTATCGATTCCCCCCTTTGGTACATGTTTCAAACTTGGTGGCGATTTGTTTAGTACTTATGCTAAGACTTACAAACAATCGCGTTCATACGCAAATAAAGATTATTTACCCTATACCTTCAAATTCCACGGCAATTCTTTCGAAATTATTTTAAGAATTTCGTGTTGGTTTCAAATTAACAATAGCAATACTATCTAGTATGACCTTCAAATTCTCTCCCCTCTATTGCTTTACAAAAAATAGGAGATGAAAATTGATTTTCAAACCTCCTTCTTCTAGTCTAAGCCCCTCTTCTTCTTATTTGTCGACATAGAGAATAAATTTTACAATAAACATCGCTTTTTAAAGGCACTTGCTATAAATTTTACCCTTTCGTTCACTTTGGCAATGAATATCTCCTGAAGAAAACTTGAAGAATGATCATAAGGATATTCCTTATGATTGCAAAACCAAGTTTGTGATAGGATATTACCTTTAAATTGCAAAACCAAGTTTGTGATAGTTTTCTGAGTTTTTAAGGAACAATTCAGATACATACAAACAATTTATCGTCCAGCTTCTTTATTCGAGATACTTGTAACCCTTACTGACTTACTTCACGCTTATGAATATCCTTACGACCATCTATTAGTTGTAATAAATATTTGTGCCTGTCGGATCATCCCCCTTTAAATATCCTTATAGCAACCTATGAATAGCATTGATAACTTGAGCTAAGTACGGTCTTTTGAGTTTCGCCCTCCCTTCGATGGGACTTACTTTAACCACACCCCCTCCCTCTCCCCTTAAAAATGCTCTTAGGAAGCTTTAATAATATCTGTACGTAGCAAGAAGTATCGTATTTTGATAAATTCTAACAACTCTACATTAAACTTTCTTTTTAAGAGGCACTCATTACATCCACCCTAAAGATCATATTCGAGTTTTCAAAAAAGTATGTATAGTCTTCGAAAAGTATCGCTTCTATTTAAATCAGATAAATTTCGTCACTGGTCCACACCCCACATGTGAAGGACACTTGTTATACACTCTCCCCCTCTCCAGAATTATGCCGTTACAAACACTATACTCCCTTTTTTAGAGGCACCTTACCTTTATAAACATATCTAAGTTGTGCAAAAAGTATCTATGGTCATAAAAAAGTATCGATTCTCGCCATATTAGATAAAATAGTTATGGTGCTCTCCTATTAAGGACACTTGTTACGCTTTCCCCTCTGAAAATTACCCTTATGTCCATCTTTGAAGAGCAAGAAGTATCTGTGCGAAGTTTGGTGGCAATCGGTTCCGTAGTTTCGGAGTTTTGTCCTTATATACATTATACTCCCCATTTTAGAGACCCTTGCTACATCAACCCACTTATAATCATATCTTAGGTATACAAAATCTATGGTCTTCATAAAGTATCGATTCTCGTCAAATTAGAATTTTTTTCTGAACCCCCTGTTAAGGTCACTTGCTACGCTCCTTCTCCCATAAAAATACCCTTATGATCATCTCTGAAGAGCATGAAGTATCTGTGCCTTTTTGGATAGCAATCCGTTCAGTATCTTCGGAGTTTTGCCATTACAAACACTACACCTCCCCCCTCCCTTTTTCGCTACATCCACCCCCATATAGAAATATCTAAGGTATGCATAATGTTTCTATGGTTTTCAAAAAGTATCGATTCTCAGCAAATTATATTTATTTTTTTCATGATCCCCCCATGTTAATGACACTTGATACGTCCCCTTCCTTATAAAAATACGCTTATGACCTTTTCTGATGAGCAGTAAGTACATGTGCCAAGTTTGATAGCAATCCGCTCAGTAGTTCCGGAGTTATGGTATTACAAACATTACACCCCCCTTCTTAAAGGCACTTGCTACATCCACCCCCCATATAATCATATCTAATATATGCAAACTGTTTCTATGGTCTTAAAAAAGTATCGATTCTCGTCAAATTAGATTAATTTTTCATGCCCCCCCCCCCTGTTAAGGACACTTATTACGCTCCCTCCCCCATTAAAATATCCATATGACCATATCAGAAGAGCAAGAAGTATCTGTGCCAAGTTTGGTGGCAATCCGTTCAGTAGTTTCAGAATTATGCCGTTTTAAACATAGAACCCCCCTATTTAAAGGCACTTGCTACATCCACCCCCCGTATAGTCATATCTAAGGTATGCAAAATGTTTCTACGGTCTTCAAAACGTATCGACTCTTGTCAAGTTATATGAATTTTTCCTTGACCCCCCCTTGTTAATGACACTTGCTACGCTCCCTCCCATATAAATATACTCCCTAAACCATCTCTGAAAAGCAAGAAGTATCCGTGCCAAGTTTGGTGGCAATCCGTTCAGTAGTTTCGAAGTTATCGCGTTACAAACATACAAACTTACATCCATTTTTATATATATAGATAGAAGATAGATAGATAGATAGTGACGACATACAGTTTTGGTCAAGTTTCGATACGATTTAATTTTCAAACTTTGTTTTGTCTTGGATCTAACACATGGACTGGAAAGTCCCGGGCCTAACACATAGATGGCGCTAGTTTTATATATTATATTTTTTCTGATATTCTATTCATTAATTTGTGAGTTATTGTGCTAAGAGTGGCGCATCTTTTGTTGTTTTCAGAACAACGGACCTCAGGTTGCTAAAACAAACATATCAAACGTTGTTTGGGCGACTTTGGGTCAGCTTTCGGGCTGCTCTGATCAATAAACGAAAACGGTATTAGATGACATCGGAAAGATATCAAAAGAACGTGTTGGCTTTATATTGCATGAGCATTTGACTGTGAGAAAGCTCAGTTCAAAGTTGGTGCCGCGTTTGCTCACTGTTGAATAAAAAACAAGAAAGTGTTGATGATTCTGAGCAGTATTTAGCCATGTTTAAACGTAACAAACCGGAATTTTTGCATCGATATGTGACAATGGATGAAACATGGATTCATCACTTCACTCCGGAATCGGCACGATCGTCATCTGAGTGAACAGTTACAGGTGAACCTCGTCCAATGCGCCCGAAAGTACAACAATCGGCTGGAAAGGTTATGGCCTCGGTATGTTGGGACGTGCGTGGTGTTATATTTATCGATCATCTTAGAAAAGGAAATGCCATTAACAGTGAATGTTATATAGCGTTATTGGAGCGTTTAAAGGCTGAAATTGCAAAAAATGATAAAGAAAAAAAGTGCACACACTGACGATCACTCTACTGCAGTAAACTTCACATTTGAACACACAACCTTAACTGTCGCACCGAATGGGCATCAACCCGTCTTTTATTCGTTTCTCTTTCTACCGAAGCTCCTCAGTTTAACCACCGTCAGTTTATCTTTTTGAGTTACAAAATATCACTTACAATTGTGAACATTCGAATTGGTTCAAGATAATTGATGAAAGGTAAAGCAGTCGTGATAGCTGAAATATAAATTACAAAATAAACTTAAATTAATTGCTTCCACTTTCAGTTCTCATTTTTAATAATACGAAACACATCTCAATACAATTCAAACAGTAAAAAATTATCGATTTTAACTTGCTCGTGATAATGGAAAACTCAAATGAGAACCGCCACCCTCTATTTATCATTATGGTCGGAAAAAGTTTTGTGTTATCGAGTTGATGTTTATGCCTAATAATTCGCACTTGCTCACTACCCTCACTACTACACTAAGACAATGAAACGGGTAGACTACTTGGCACTACAAAACTGAACAAGCAAAACTTCAAGTAAATTTAATTTTTATCTAATAACATTCGATTGAAATGAAGTTTTACCGCACTAATCACAAGTCAATCAAAACAATGGCAAAACTACATGATTTGAACTTTGAATTACTCTCACATCCAACGTATTCCCCAGATTTGGCTCCCAGCGACTACTGGCTGTTCGCAGACCTGAAAAAAATGCTCGCCGGTAAGAAATTTCGCACGAATGAAGAGGTTATCGCTGAAACTTAGGCCTATTTTGAGCCTCAAAATAGGCCTAAGTTTCATTTGAGGCAAAAGATAAATCGTTCTACAAAAGTGGTATTGAAATGTTAGAGCGGCGCTGGAATGATTGCGTTGCTCTTGATGGAGAAAACGTTGACCAACAAAAATCGTGTTCTCTTTGTTAGGCCCGGAACTTTTCAGCCCATGTGTTACTTTGAACTCAGTAAAATTTAAGTTTGATGCTCTCTTAGATAATCGCTTCAAAACAGGAAGCCTGTTAGCCTTAGACCATTTTTACTAATTCATTTAGGATTAACTGAGTATCGAATAATTACTCATTCAATTGGATATAGCATATGAATTCATTACACTTAATTTATTCCATTCGACACCATTAGATTACTTTCAAAAATCGTATCCCACTGCAAATCTCCGAGCGGAACAAAATGACGCAAAAAAAAATACACAAATCCCATTTCCTCCGTAAGCTCTTTGCACTAACTCACGTAATTCGGCAAACCAACAACTCCGGTGATGGTTGTTTTGCTTCCTCGGATGTTCCAATCTCATTGCTACACATTCAATTATCCAAAACTTCCTCCATTTCCGGTGCCGGGCCACCACCGATACGGGGAGGCACTGTAAAAGTGCCGACCAGTAGAATGAAAAAAAAACGCTCGTTTCCGGTAATGCCCTGCGGCAAATGAAGCCAGTGTTATTTCTGTCTCTCTCTCTCTCTCTCTCTCTCTCTCGGGATATCATACCAAAATACTATCGCCCATCCCTTTTTCGTATGTTGCTAATGGTCTCTGGAATGCGGTTGAAGCACACATACAGCGAATAAAAAAGTGATACCTCTTCTCACAGAAGCAATAATTCTACCAGCTGCTGTTGCGATACAAACTAATTAAATAGAATATCGATTAAGACGAAATTACACTTTTCGTGTTCAATCGAAGCCACACTAATTTGTCGGAACTGTAGTTACATAACGCATTACGAAACGAGAACAACATTTCACCAGCATCGATTCTGAGACCAAGAAATTCAAATATTCAACATCCAAACTTGTGTTACTTTCCTTCGACACGAACAAGATGCAGTTTGCGCACACGCGCCCATAATTCCGAAATGGAAAAGTTTCGAACGAGTTCGGTGCTTTCTTTTATTTCGCAAGTTAGTCAGCGTGTTTCCACCATGACCCCTTTTTTGAAATGAAAAGCTATTTTCGTTGATAAGACCAGGTAATGGCAAAGTTTGCCCTTCGCCAAATTTCATGAATAGTAGTACCATTTCACGATTTCAAACTTTTTATCTTCGCGCTTTTTCTCTGTCGCGAGAAAGTCGCTAAAGCGAAGCCGTGAGGCTTCAGTCAAGTTTGGCAGTTACGTGAAGAGCCGTTTTAATGGCAGCCACCGAGGTACGGTTCGGTGAGATTTATGAGAATAAGTCAGTTGGCATGAATGAACACTCACCGGGTTTCGTCAATCTGGTTGACAAAGACTGTTCGTGACGAAAGGGGTTCGGTGGAAAACTTCTGGAAATTTGTTGCCTCAAATTGAAAGAATATGATTTTTTTAAACTGTAATTAGTTTATTCAAAAAACAAATTCCCTTGGAAACGGTTTAAATAGCAAACTTGAATTTCCATCTTATCTCAGTCCTGATAAGGTGCTTTTCAAGTCAACATAATTTCACTCGGTGAACATCGTGCCACAGAAAGTTTCGGAAAAATATTGCCCCCTTTTTATCACTGTGTAAGAGTTTCTGATTTTTTATCATCTTTATCAGCTTCCACCGTTTCCACCCTCTGCTCTGAAAAGAACGGTTTAGTTTGAATAAAGCACTACTCGGTTAAATCAACCCCCGTTCTATTTGGGACAAAGTGGATCTCTAGATTTTTTGTTGATCTATAGAAAAAAAAATCCACTTTCGGGCGGGTGAAATATTGGATGACGCATTTCACGGTTTCACGTCACAACGATTCACAATAGTTCGGTGTAGTTATCAACTCAAACAAAACGCCAACAGAAACACGCGTTCATTGCGTTTGAATCGCGAACATTCGATGGAAATCGAAAACACCGTAGATGCCTGAGCCCATCCGGTTATCCTTCGGGGCGGTTTTTCCACCGAAATCGGTATCAATTTTTACCCTGCTACCATCATCGGTATGGAAAAATAATATTTTTCTACATTACCGCTATCGGCACTGTTGAATTTTCGAGCAAACGACACCGGATGAGGTGGGTGTGCCCGCATGTATGTATGTATGTATGTGTGTGTGTGTGTGCCTCGCTTTCGATATTTGAATAGCGAACGGGCACTTGGCTGCAATCGAGTCAGTGAGCTGTAAAACATTATCCCCCCGGCAGGCACGGGTAGGAAGGTGAGCCTTGTCTCTGTTCCTCGGCTACAGCAGAGACACGGAAAACACATTTTGAAACAACGGAGCTGCCACCCCTTTCCCACCCGATTGCCCAAAATCCCCCCCCACAGCCAAAGAGAAAAGCTTCCTGATGCTGGATCGATTTAATGCACAAACGTGCTTCTCGATATTTTGTTTTTCGTTCCAACTTCGTGAATCGCTACGAATATCTACGGGGAAGATATTCTGTTTCCCGTGGTAGTAAGTAAAACACGTGTCCTTAATCGTTTTCCATTGTTTTGAACTTTTTATCAAACTTTTTTTTCCTGTACTTTTTCTTTTATCCACTCGCAAGTGATAAATGTTCGTCGTGTGTTCAAAAGACGGTACATTTTTTCCCGTGATGTTTTTCAGGTACAGCTGGCCCGAAAACTTCTGATGTTAATGACCTAGCGGCTTTCGCGAAATCATAAATTTCGGTTCTCAAAACATGCCTCCGTTCCGGGAACTTGAAGATAACGAAATTTTATATCTCTTTAATGTAAAAAAAAATTCCATTCGTAAATTATGAAGATAGCTTCGTTTTTCCTATCTAAATTAGTCATAATATTTTCCTCGTTAATAGTTAAAATAACAAAAATTATAACTCAATTTAACCTAGGTGATAACAAAATTGTTACAAACCTTGATATGTAAATATCAATATTGTATCTAAATTTGTTACAAATTTGGTACGAATTATCATCTGTTATTACCCATTTTTTGGGGAGAAAGGCTTTATCGTGCAAATCTAAAAATAGATTTCGCGAATTAAGACGAAATTGCATACCTTTAGGCGATTTGAATTGCGATAAAAAAAATATGAACAGTTAAAGCGACTGGTTTCGAACCGGGATGTTTTGAGTTGCCAACATACGCTACGATTGCATTGGGGCATAAGAATCAACTGAGGTTGGGAGGATATATTGGCATCATATAACAACTAGTGTAAATCCATATTGCTACAACAATAATCTATCGCTCTCCCCCTCTTTCGTGGTTTCCTTCCAACCAGCATAGGAATGACAAAGGGGCTATTTTAGAACTATGAGCAAGCTTTTTTTGGCACTGAAGAATAGTTATAAATGAACGGAAATGACTGAATTCAGTGAAACAAAACTACCTTATAGAATCTGAGGAAATTAACTAATGAATGAGAGTTTTCCAGTTTTTTCTTCTTTGCACCAAGAGGGCCGACTTTCAATTCGAATTAGTTCGTTCGTTCAATTCAAGTAGTGAATTGTCTGTACGTGTATGCATGTCGATTGCCGGTTATATTTGATTAAAATGTGCACTTAATTTTCTCGGAGATGGCTGATCGATTGTCGTAAATTTAGATTAGAATAAAAATTCGTTTTAAAGTCAGTGAAAAATCAGAAGTGTATATAACATCGATTCGAATAGCAAGTTTTTATGATTGATGATCAACCAATTGCCTATTAGTCACATTAGTTTGCGATATCCGCAGCCAGAAGCCCCGCAAGTATTGTTCAAAATCCATCAAAATTGAACTTTCATTCCGGTTTGATTGTTTGATATCTATCTACTCACAGAAAAATGATTCAAATGGAAAGTCTCATAATGCGGGTCGGTCACTTTAAACTCAACATTGCAAATTTCGAATCCTAGCTGATGGTTCCGGATTGGAAGTAATCAAAATACTACGAAATTCGACTATCATAAATTTAACAGATATGGATAGATTGAACTTTTCAAATCGAAGGTATTATGATGCGTTTTTGTCTAATTCATGAATTTAACAATGTTCATACAATGATATAGATGACAACGGGCAAAATTCGATATCTGCAATTCGTAGATCTTATTAATTGATGACTTAACCAACTCATTTCGATTTTACTGATTTTTGATCCAAAAATCGAGAAAGTATTGAGCTGAGTTTAGATTTTGTTTTTGAGCCCAGTTTAGATTTTGTTTTCCGTTCATTGCAGCGTCACTTTTGAAAACGTTTTGAAATTTTTAACGCTTATCACTCTGTGTTTTCGAAAACAACAATCGGCCACCGATAAAATTTAAGAATTTAAGCATTCATTTTACTCCAAGCTTGTGAAAATCATCTCTTAGGAAACATTGCGGATTCAATGAGCTAAGTCGAATGCTACATCACTATTTCCAATATTTATTAGTCGAATTTTAAAGCTTTTGCCTTACCTTTCTTTGTTCATAAGAGAAAAAGCGCAAAATCATATTGAAGAATATTTATTTTCAATTTAAAATTAATATTTGAAAAAAATTTACACAATTTAATTAGGAATTACTTAGGAACGTTCCCAAATTTAAAATTTAGGCTGTCATTTCAAAATCAAATATCAAATTATTGTTTTCAAAAGCATCTTCAGGTATGTGAAATTGGAAAAAAAAAGTTTGTTTCTGCTCTTTATTGAAGCATAGCATTTTTCGGGTTGAAAGTCAAAAACATGATCGACAAAAGTGTTTGAACTCTTTTTTTTCAATTCTCTAGTATAGTTTTACCTGAAATGTAAACGGCCCTTAATATAATATCTGGACTTGCTATAATCTTAATAAAATCTGAATGTTTGCTTCTGATTTGGAATCATATTTATAACATAATGAGATATAAGATCACATATAATTTTAATAGAATCCTGTTATGCTCTGTTGATCGGGTGTGGTATGCTAATAATGACTATAACACGTTGGTTAATGAGTTCCCGGTCTGACAAACAGATGGCGTAGCTAATTGAAAACCAGCCTGTCAAAATTATCAGACACTCGGTTCATTAGTGTGTTAATTATTGTGCCATCAGCAGTGTTGAAAAAATCCATGATCAGAAAAAGTTCATTTCACTATCACTCGTGAAAATATCAGCTCAAGAGATTTTCTAAAACAAACACACTCACTAACTGAAAAAATCACTTCCGATATTTTCATTCATTCACGAAACAAGCATCCACAACACTCTGAGCCTCGAAACTTGATGACGAATTTTCACCCAAAGAAATATCGCCTAAGAGATAATCGAAAGGGAGAAGAGTCTCCATTGCACTATGGTCCGAAACGGGAAATTAGCGTGACAACAAAATTTTCACTATTAAATATTAGTTTTTTATAGTTGGTGTCTTCACAAAAGTTGTTTGTAATCAAATGGCGCTCCTTTTGATGAAAAAAGTTACAAGAATGGTCCTCATTTAGATTGAAATCTGAAATCTCACTTTCTTAATTTAACTCAAAAATGATTTTGTAGTAAAATAAAGTTGTAGGAAATTTTATTGCGAGCAACTTTGTTGGAAAAAGCACCTCTCTAACTCTTCATTTGATCGAGTTACATCAATTTTCCATAGGAAAGGTAGGGTGGCTCCAGCAAAATCACTTTTTTTATTCTAACTTTTTGTGAAACGTTCCATCGAAAAGTTGTCTTTAGAAGAGTTATTGAACTAATCATTGCGCACAATTTTGCTGAACCAAACTTTTTCATATGAGCTACCAGTGAAAAGTTATGATTGTTTTTTCGTCAAAAACTAGTCCACCTTCAAATATCAATATTCATTAGATGCCAGATCGATAAAAATGTATCGTTGAGGCGTTTAAGAGTTATACAATGCTTTTTAGTTTTTTGAAGGTATTTTTAAAATTAATTTAAAAAAGTTATAAAAATAACACCCTTCCAATTTTCTCTTAAATTTTTACTTATATTATGACCTTTCAAGAACCGCTTGTGCGCAATAATTAGTTCAACATTTCTTTTCCATAGAACGTCTCACAAAAAAGTTAGAACAAAAAAAGTGATTTTTCAGGAGCCACCCTACTTTTACTCGGGAAAATTGATGTAACTCGATTAAATGATGTGCTAGAGAGGTGCTTTTTCTAACAAAGTTGCTCAAAATAAAATTTCCTACAACTATATTGTACAACAAAATCATTTTTGAGTTCAATGAATAAAGTTAGATTTCTGATTACAATCTAAATAAGGACCACCCTAGTAACTTTTTTTAATTGAAAGGAGCACTATTTGATTACAAACAACTTTTGAGAAGATAATAACTACAAAAAACTAATATTTAATAGTGAAAATATTTTTGTCACGCTAATTACCCATTTCGGACCACTGTGCATTGATACTTCGATGCTAAATTTCCACCACGCTTCAGTTCGACACCGAAGTGATTCGTGCAAGATTTAATTATTATATTTCCATCAATGAAAAAAATCTCTACTGAATGAATTCGTGACTGAGAAATAATGACTGCAATATTTTCGATGCACGTAGGGTGTTTAATATGAACAAACATATTTTGGCCACATTCCAAATAATGATTATGTCGACGAAAGACTGTTTTCATTTCAGCTGGCTGCTTGCACTGTACTATTTAGATTAAACCGAATAAAACACTAGTTATCATTAAATTCATGCATAGAAGTAACAGGAGCGCAGTATTGCCAGAAAGTCACGTACACACAGTAGGGACAGTGTTTGAATGGCGCTTTTGAATTGGCATAGCGGTAGTCTGCGCTCCTGTTAACCTACACAATATGCTTTGTGATTGTTTTTATTAACAGTCTTAATATCTCAGTCGGTGTTGAACAGTCGTTCGCACCGCACGCGTATAGCTCTTGGCTCCTGGAATTTTTTTCTGGCTACCTAGAGTTTCATTGATTCAAGGCTTCAGTCTTTTTCAAGGCTACCTGAATCACTAACTAAGTGACTAAGTGATACAAAGAGTGATATTAGAGTGACTAAGTGATACAAAGAGTGATATTAGAGTGACTAAGAAATTAATCAGCCTTTTTTAAGGCTAGCTAGGAGTCTAATCGAAGACTAATTTAGCCTAGTTAATTTAATTTAAAATTTCATTAATTTCAAAAATGCCTGCGTCCAACCGGAAAGGCAACAAGCCTAAGGCTAAAAATAATTCAATACGGAATAAATCACAATCCGTTATTCAACATTTTTCTAATAACATTCACGATCTTATAGAATCTGAATGTAAAAATAAAAGACAACGGACGGATTTCCCTTCCGTTGATCCTATGCCGTCTAACAATATTTACGAGATTCTTCCTGAATCCGATTGTAGCGACATAGAAGAAAATTCTTCAAAAATTCCCAAAATGGACGCTTGTCGTTCTGGGAAGAAACATCAATCTATGCCACCAGTGACGGTGATGATTTCCGACTTCAAAGCATTCCGTACTGAGCTTTCTACTTTTCTCCCGGAAGTAAAAGTCTCATTTCAAATCGGACGAAGAGGAGAATGTCGAGTCTTGGTGGATGGATTGGAAGATTACGAACGTCTTATTCGATATTTGTCCGAAAAACTTCATAAATTTTATTCATATGTAAACAATTTGAAAACTTTAGAAAAAGTACGTTTCATTTCCCACATTAAAATTCATTGGGAACATTATAAACGACATAATCGTATTGCTAACTTAACGCAATGTCGTCGTTGCCAAGGCTTCGGTCATGGAACCAAAAATTGTCATATGGATATACGGTGTTTGAATTGTGGTAAATCGCATTCGAAAGACGTTTGTCCAATGAATGAAACCACTGATAAATTTTCATGTTCAAATTGCAATGGAAATCATAAATCCAATTATTTGAAATGTCCTGTCAGGGAAAAAATTTTAAACGCTCGTTCGCTTAGACAACAAGTCAAATCAACGACCTTAAATTTACAGAATATACCTGAAAATTCTTCTAAGGCACCTGCCAATTCGTCTTCTAACGAAAACAATTTATTGACAGGTAGATCGACCTCGTCATCATCTTCTTCTAATGTCAGTTATGCTGGTATATTAGGTAGAAATCTATCTCCTATTTCTTCTAATGTAAATAATCAAAACACAGGACCGCCTTGCAGTTCTTCTTCTAACGAAAACAATTTATTAATAGGTAGACCGGCCAAATCATCTTCTTCTAATGGCAGTCTACCTACAAATATTCCTTCAATGCCATTCGCTTCTTTAAATGAAGTCGATTTAGGCGATATAACTGAAAATAAAATGATCTACCTACAAGATCAACTTTTTCAAATGATCATCCAAATGAATTCGACTTCATCACTTTTTGAAGCATTTCAAATCGGATGGAAATTTGCAAATAATATTATAATGAATTTAAAATTTAACAGTGATGTTAAATAATTATTTGAATATTTTAAATTGGAATGCTCGATCTTTGAAATCGAGTGAAGATGAATTTTATAATTTTCTCAAAGTTCACAAAATTCATATTGCCATTGTGACAGAAACTTTTCTTAAACCAAATGTAAAATTGAAAAGTAATCCACATTATGTGGTTCATCGATTTGACAGGTTTACTGGAATTGGTGGTGGAGTTGCCATTTTTGTCCAACGGCAAATTAAACATCGAATTTTACCTTCTTTCAATACTAAAGTTATTGAAAGCTTGGGAATCGAAGTTGAAACCATTCATGGAATTTATTTCATCGCTGGAGCATATTTGCCATTCCAATGCACCGGCGAACAATTAAATTTCTTTAAAGGCGATTTGCAAAAACTTACAAGATATCGATCGAAATTTTTCGTAATAGGGGACTTAAATGCTAAGCATGTCCAGTGGAATTGTAGGCAAAATAACAGTAATGGTAAAATACTTCATAATCAACTCTCAGCTGGTTACTTTACAGTTCTTCATCCCAGTAATCCTACTTGTTTCTCTTCCGTGAAAAACCCGTCTACAATTGATCTGGTTCTAACAGATCAAAGTCACATTTGTAGTGAACCGATTACTCATGCTGATTTTGACTCAGATCATCTTCCTGTAACATTCAGACTTTCCAACGAAGCTATAATTAATCCAATTAGTTCTATTTTCAACTATCATAGAGCTAATTGGTTGGATTACAGATCTCACATTGAAAATCATGTGGATCATGAAACTATTTTAGAAAATTCTGCGGACATCGACACAGCAATTGATAATTTGAATCATTATATTATCGAAGCTAGAAATCTTTCAGTTCCCAAAGCTCAAACTAAATTAAATTCTCCTATCATCGATGACAATCTTCAACTGCTCATTCGGTTGAAGAATGTTCGTCGACGACAATATCAACGTTCTCGTGATCCTGCTATGAAAAACATAGTTAAGGATTTACAAAAAGAAATTAAACATAGATTTACTCTTTTGCGAAATGAAAATTTCGCTAAAGAAGTTGAACAAATTAAACCATATTCTAAACCTTTCTGGAAACTTTCTAAGGTTCTTAAGAAACCTCAGAAACCAATTCCTGCTCTCAAGGAAGGAAATCAAATACTTCTTACAAATGGTGAAAAAGCTCAAAAACTTGCTCAGCAGTTCGAGAGTGTCCACAATTTTAATTTAAACGTTGTGAGTCCTATTGAAAATGAAGTCTCACTGAAGTATGATCATATTTCAACCCAAGTGTTATCACACGATGACATTATTAAGACGAATTTTGATGAAATTAAATCAATTATTAGGAAACTCAAAAACATGAAGGCTCCTGGTAATGATGGAATTTTTAATATTCTTATTAAAAATCTTCCCGATGTTGCCTTGAGACTCCTGGTTAAAATTTTCAACAAGTGTTTTTCATTAGCTTACTTCCCAAAAAGATGGAAAAACGCTAAAGTAATTCCTATCCTAAAACCTGATAAAAACCCAGCAGAAACATCAAGTTATCGCCCAATTAGTTTACTTTCTTCTATCAGTAAACTTTTTGAAAAAATTATCTTGTTAAGAATGATGACTCATATAAATGAGAATTCAATTTTTTTACCAGAGCAGTTTGGATTTCGTCATGAACATTCAACTACTCATCAACTTGTCAGAGTAACGAACATGATAAAATCAAATAAATCTTCTGGGTTATCCACTGGAGTTGCTTTTCTAGACATAGAAAAAGCATTCGACAGTGTTTGGCACAAAGGTTTAATAGCAAAAATGTCTGATTTCCAGTTTCCTATTTATTTGATCAAAATGATTCAAAATTATTTAACTGATCGTACTCTTCAGGTTAGCTATCAGAATTGTAAATCTGAATTGCTACCCGTACGAGCCGGTGTTCCGCAGGGTTCGAGTGTAGCTCCAATATTGTATAATATTTTCACTTCTGATCTTCCAAATCTACCCGTTGGTTGTCAGAAATCGCTATTCTGTGACGACACAAGTCTGTTAGCCACAGGTAGAAATCTAAGAGTGATCTGCAGTCGCCTACAAAGAAGTTTAAATATTTTCAGTGATTATCTGTCAAAATGGAAAATTAAACCAAATGCAGCAAAAACGCAATTAATTATCTTTCCTCATAAGCCAAGAGCTTCTTTTCTTAAACCAAACAATAATCACATTCTCAAATTGAATGGCTTGGAATTGACATGGTCTGATCAAGCTAAATACTTAGGTTTAACGTATGACAAAAAACTCACTTTCAAGGATCACATTGAAGGAATCCAGGCAAAGTGTAATAAATATATTAAATGTTTTTATTCTCTTATAAACAGAAATTCTAAGCTCTGTCTAAAAAACAAATTGTTAATTTATAAACAAATTTTCAAAACAGCCATGCTTTATGCGGTACCAATTTGGTCAAGCTGTTGTTCCACCAGGAAGAAAACGCTTCAAAGGATTCAGAATAAAATTCTGAAAATGATTCTGAAGCGTCCTCCCTGGTTTAGTACAAATGAGTTACACAGACTCACAAATATAGAACCATTAGATGTAATGTCACATAATATTATAAGCAAATTCCGACAAAAATCGATGCAATCTTCAATTGAATCGATTCGCTCTCTGTATTAGTTAGTAAGTTAGTATATAAGTTCCTTTTCCCCATTACACAATACAAGGTAGGTTTAGAATTTTCCCTACACAAAAATCTCAGAATTGCGGAAGCAAATGATGTCTTGATGGTAATAATCATATACACTGCTGGTCATTAAAATAGGTGTGACATGAAATAATTGGAAAAAAATAATTTTATTCGGCGTATGAGTATTTTGTCTAGCTTTTACTATTGTAATCAATTGTTTATGGGAAAACGAACAATTCAGTTCATTGATTATACGTATCACACTACTGTGACTTTCTCATTGTTATATAATTTCAAATGTTCTTGGACAGTGAAATAGGTGTATAACAAAAGAAAACTTCTTCTCTTTGAATTATAAAAAAAAAACATTTGATTCATTAAAAGATAATTAGTATCCAGTGTATCCTCCTTTATTCAGCAATATTTTGTTCACTCTTCTTGGCATTGATTCGACCAGACGCTGACATGTCTCCGTAGGAATAGCATACCATTCCTTTTGAACAAATTCCCATAAATGGTTCTTATTTGAGAAAGTATGACCAGATAATTTCTTTTTAAGTATGTTCCATAGATTTTTTATTGGGTTAATGTTGGGAGATTGGCTGGGCCATACGATAACAGATACATTATTATCACGAAACCATTGTTCAACTAACTTTGATGTGTGTTTCGGATCGTTATCCTGCTGAAAATGCCATTTAATAGGCATGTCGTCCTTGGCATAGGGTAACATGACATCCTCGAGAATTGCTTTATATTCGAATCTGGTCATTGTGGTGTTGATGCGGAAAATCGGATCCACACCGTACCAAGAAAAACAACCCCAAACCATTATGTTACCGCCTCCATGCTTAACAGTTTTTTGTGTGTATCTTGGATCAAATTCTTTACCTGGTGGCCGTCTAACATTTCGTTGTGCATCAGAAGAGAACAAATTTATCTTTGTTTCATCGCTCCAAAGAATATTTCGCCACTTTTTCCTTCCGCTCGAACCGTCCCACGATCGATGTTCGATAGCAAATTGCATTCTCGATCGAAGGTTTTTGTTTCGCAAAAGAGGAACCTTTCTAGCAATCCTGCCAGGAAGGTTTACATCTTGCAGTCTACGACGAACTGTTCTTGAACTTACAACGTTTCCAATCTCTGCTGCAATAGTCCTAGATGATGCGAAAGGATCTGATTTTGCTAGCAAAGTTATACGATGATCGGTTGTTGCCGAAGTTTTTCTAGGTTTCCCGCGTGTTTCCGTTTCTTTTAAAGGTTTCAAAGCATTTGTGACGAAGTTTTCGGAACGTTCCAGTGTTTTTGCAATTTCTTTGTAAGTTTTACCTTCTGCTTGTAATTTCTTCACCAAAAATCTTTCCAACTCAGTACAATGAGATGCACGACCCATTCTATTAAGAGACGTTATTTTTTTAGCATTTAGTAGCATTTCACATCATTAAATAATACAAACCTATTTGATTAGATCATTTACTGAAATAGGAAAGAGTAATTACCAAACAATACTATCCGCACACCTATTATATTGTCCAATATAAGAATTGATTCTAGTGTACAAATAGCGTCCACGCTTTGAATACAAATCCAATAAGTGTTACAAAGGCACCAATGATTTGACAGCTTTTGTGCAAACAAGGTTTGAAATAATTCGGTGGTTGATTGTGTGCGTGATGAACGGAAATACTCGATATTATACCATACACCTATTTTATCGACCAGCAGTGTATATATATAACAGGGCTGAAAAGTCACCACTTGTGGCTGAACACCCAATTTAAATCTTAATAATTTAATTTTAACTCATATTCCAATAAATAGTTATTAAAAAAAAAAAAAACAAAAAAAAAAAAACAGTCTTAATACCAAGCCTAAAAAAGTTACGCGGAGCACCAAGCCTCAAAAAAAGTTGGAACGGTAACTTTGAGTTATAATAGCTCAGTTGTTTCTTGACCAATTTCGATAAATTTTACACCCTCGAATTTTATGAAGTTTGTAGATTATTTTAAGTATATCATTATTGACGATCGTTTAGAAAAAACTAATGAAAATCTGATTTTTCCCGTTCCAAGCATTTTTCAAGCTCAAAATGTACCCTATCTGCATTCATGCGGCATAACTTTGTTGTTAGTCAACCGATCTTCAAAATCTTCAAATCTTTCACCATTGGAAAGGTGCTACTTCCAGAAACATAATGCACTGAAAAAAACTAAAAATAGGGTTGTCTACCCAAAGTTATAATGAAAACTGTAGTAAGATGACCGAAGAAAAGATGAGACTTTTTACAATGATCGTTAATATCTCGAAATTCAAAGCGATGACCTATATATTTTTTCACATCATTCGATTGCTAGTGATACCAGCTACAATTTTCGCTCAACTACCATTCCTGCACAATCAAAAGAAAACATTAAACAATCGATGAATTTATAAATATATATGAATTTTTCATTTTTTTTTCACATGTTTGTATATAACTCAAAAATTAAAGCGATGACATGTACATTTTTTTGATTCAGAATATTGGAATCATTACCAGAAACAATGTATTGATGACCAAAATTATATATCCGTTCAAAGAAGCTCAAGAAATTTGGTACAAATACAGAGAATTTCTATTATAGGCAAAATTTTGCCAAAATTTTTATTTGAAATCAAATCAAAACTTTTAAATTTTATGACATATATTTTTTTATTATTTTAGTTGGAAATAAACAAAATTTACAAAAAAAAACTGAAACTTGGATTTCACTGAAAATTTTAAAAATTTTAGTAAATAACCTAAAACTATAAAAATAGTTATATTTTTGTATTGGACAAAAGATCTAAACAATTTTTATGCACAACCCAAACGCAATTTATAACTACTGAAATTCTGATTTTGTTGTAGGTTTGCCGTAGAATCTCAAAAAAATAGATAAAAGATAGGAAATTTTAAAATTTCCGTGTTAAATTGCATTGCACAGTGGTCCGGATTCACAATTTATGGGGACAAAAACATTTGTGGCTTAACCTTATACTTTAGAGCTATGATGTCTGCAAAACAAATGATCAGTGAAGATAAGCCATATGTCGATGTACATGGTATTAGGGTGGCTCTTATTATTAAGGTGATCCAAAACTTAATTTCCGGATGTATTGAGATAGAGGACTGCATTCTTCGGCAAAATTGTAGATAAACTTATATCGAGTAGCTTTGCTGAGGACACCATAGTAGTATCTGCCACGGTTTTAGTGTTACAGCTATTTTTAAAGAGCAACTTAGGGTGTTTCTCAAAAAAATCAGACTTTTTGCTCTAGCATTAAATTTTTCTCTTTTCGTATAGGTATTTTTGAACATCTTTTAGAGTTTTTTTAATGACTGGTTATTCAGGTAGCGTTTTCTGAACCGAAGTTATGAGCAAAACTAGTTCAAAAACAGATCATTTTGCTATATCTAACATTGAGGCAAACGAAAAAAAATCCGTTTCTTGTATTTGACAGAAAATATTTTCGAGCATGTTTATAAAAAAAAGGCGGAGGAGATATTTTTTTAAATTTTTACCTTTTTTTATAAGTATAAAAAATAGGTATAGAATTCGCTCAAACTTTCGAAAAATTTTCCAAGGCCCGGAGGGCCGAGTGACATATACCAATCGATTCAGCTCGACGAACTGAGCAAATGTCTGTGTGTGTGTGTGTATGTGTGTGTGTCCGTATGTGTGTTGTCAACTAAGAGGTCGAGATCTCAGAGATGGCTGGACCGATTTTGATCAAACTAGTCGCAAATGAAAGGTCTCCCCGTCACCCAGAACGCTTTTGAATGGTTTTGAGATCGGATGTTTACTTTTTGAGTTATACGAAGTTTTATGTCAAAATTTTCAGTTTTTTGACAGTATCTGTCACATTTGACCTTGAAAACAGAATATGTTTCCAGACTTAGATTTCGCTCGGTAATACCTATCCAACAAGCCATAGATTGTTAAAATCCGTCCATTTTTAACGGAGATATCGATATTTTTGTGTAAGCCTTATTCCAGTAGAAGGAATTTTGAGCGCTGTATGAAAAAGCAATGCTTGGGAGCAACATGAAACACGATTTTTTATACTGTTACATATAATTGTTTCTAAGTACCAAAAAGACTGTGTACAGCATCCTTTTTTATGACAATTTGCCTCGGACCAATTTTAGCACGGTTCATTTTTGGCAACATAATCTTTCGAATATGGCATATATAAACCAGATGATGGCAGATTTTTTTAATTATATTGTTTTAAACTACTTACAGCAATAAATGCTGGAAGAACATAACATCCATATACCATTCGAATCAGTTCGTCGAGATCAGCAAATGCGTGTGTGACAAATAATTTCACTCAATTTTCTCTGAATATTTCTTTTCTTCAAATTCAGATTCATACGAAAGTTCGTATGCTCCCAAACAAAGTTCCTGAATTATGTTTGGTTCCGACCTCTGGTTCCGGAACTACAGGATGATATATGAAACGAAATCAAAAATGTGTAACTGATTCTTCTCGTAGATGGCTGAACCGATCTAAGATTCAAATGAAATCTAAGAATCATCTAAGATGCAAATGAAAAGTTTCAAGATTCTTTAAAACATCTTGCTCTTCAGTCAGATCCAACTTCCGGTTTCGGGGATACAGGGTGATTAGTATAAAAATGTCTATTCCACATAAATTAATCAGGTTTATCGGGTTAGCAGATTTGGATAGTCGATAAAAAAAATTAACTTATTTCAGTTTTAGTGGTATTCAGTTGTCGATTCAGAAGGCACCTAAAAATTTAATCCGTGCTATGATTTCTCGAAGATGTCTTCACTGATTTTCAAATATTTTGAAACAAATGTAAACTATACAGCTATTCAGGTGAATTTATCTGACTTCGGCCATACCGATTTTAGAATTCCGGTTCCAGTATAAAATCGTTTCTCAAAGCATAATCGTTTTCTCAAAAAAGCCTAATCAAATTTCAGAAACAAAAATTCAAACTGAATTAAACTTATATACAAAATTAATTAGTTTTATACATACATACAAAAATTAATGAATTTTATCCAATTAAGCTTCAAAGTTGTACTCAAAACTGTAATTTATTCGTCATATGGCCATACGAATCGGTTTGGGTTATGCTGGTTCCTGAATACCGGCTCTGGAAGAACCTTAAATTACCGTAAACTCTAAAGTAACTCTCTCTCTCTCTCTGTTTAATCGATTATCACACTTCTAGATTTAAATTCGATTGTATTGGCAGTTTCGACATTACAGAGTAATGAGTGATTACAATCTCAAATTGTCGCTTAAAACAACAGTCATTAAAATAATGTAATGAAAACTTAAACACCGAAGAATATTCATGCAAAAAACACATGCAGATTGGTAAAAAAAGGTATCATCTCACTGCTAGGTGGATTAAACACGTTTTTAAAATTATGTTCAAACATTGGGTTTTTTCATTGAAAAATATTCGTATCATGTAAGTCATTTATTAGCTATATATGAAAATAAGGTATTTTTGTCTTCTAAAGTGTTAAATTAATTCAAGTTCATATTCGGGAAGACATCGTACTGCATTCTTCGGGGAATGCAGAATGGTGTCGCTTTTGTAAAATCTCTAAGGCCTCTCGGTGGTTGGAGGTTTTATCAACCGTGCATTTTGGCACCTGCAGATCGTTCAGCATCCTTTCGGGGATGCAGGACGATTTATTTCTTTATGTTTTGTGCTGTTTTCCCACATCACCCAATTCCCAATTCCCTTCCATGTTCCTTTTATACTTTCCTTCCCATCAGGAAGTTGATGAGAAGCTACGGCAAGGCACGAATCTTCAAATAACTAGGGGAACATGTCACTTGAGCCAATTAGTTCTGATAACATAGGTGCAGGGTTCCATTCAGTAAAAAGCATTTAAACGAAAAAAACAAAAATCAAACAAAACTGTTTGAAGAATACATTTTTTATATGAGAATAAGAGAGATACGAGAAAGGCATCATTACACAACTAGGTGGATAAAAACAAGTTTTACTTAATTTCGTGTGATTTTTTGTGCTAAATTCAGAATTTTACTTTTTCTGAATTGTTTCCTAATAGAAAATTCAAATAATTTTTGAATTCTATACATTCTGAAATAATTCTAAGTTTGTGATATTTAAATTTTAATATTCTATCGATTATAATAGATGTCGTTTAGGATAGCGGAAAATTTAAGATATATGTTTTTGTTCTTAATTGCTTGTAAAACAAAAATAAAGCAATATTTTTTTTTTAAATTGTAGTTGGCTTCTTTTGCCATGGGTTAATATATGGAATTCATATAATTTTACGTTCTATTTCTTAATGTACAAAGCCATTGAAATAATTGAAAATTTTTTGTTGTCACAAAATTTATTTTATTAATGAAAAACAAATTCTACGTTTCTTTGAAACAGATGAAATCAAAACGGATTCCAATATTTTCACTTTGATTTGCAGAAACGTTGGAACGCAATATATATCAGCAATATAGAAATTTCCGATGTTTTACCGGTTTTTTACGATTTTACGGAAAACCTTAAACAAAAAAACCTAATTTTAGTAGTTATCAATTCCGTTTGGGTTGTGTATAAAAATTGGTTAGATGTTTTGTCCAATACAAAAACATAATTATTTTTATAGTTTAGGTATATTTACCAAAATTTTTAAGATTTTCAGTAAAATCCAAGTTTCAGTTTTTTGTAAATTTTGTTCATAATAAATTTCCAACTAAAATAATAAATAAATATAACTTCGGGAACTAAAATTGTAAAAAATCGATATATAAAATTTTAAAAACTAAAAAAAACTCGATTCTAAAACTCAGGAAAATTTACCTCAAACCAACTAAAAATAATCAAGCGGGAAAAATGATTTTTTATACATTTTTTTTTTCTAGAAAGTCATTGCAATGATCAAATAGAACCAAATTATCAATACTTGAAATTTTTTTCTGAACAATTTTACGGCTTCTGGTTCTTAATTGTTAATCAAGTTTCAATTGTGTTTAATAGCAGATCAATGTTACAATCTCATTTGCTAGAAGTGTATTTTCGGACAGTTTATAGCAAGGAAATTAAAAATGCTCAGCACTTAGTTTATCGAAATCGAAAAAAAAATTTTTTTGATGCAAAAAGTCTTAGAATTGAATGAAACGTTGAGATGTAGTGTTTCGATTTCGGAAACTTCATGTATTTCCCCCTATAGTGCTTTTTCAAGATCGAAAATTTTCAAACTTTAACCGGTGGGCAGCACCCCTTACCCATGTCCGATTTAGCTCAAATTTTGCATGAGGACTTTTTTCGAGATGCTTAAACTTCTGAACTATAGCGCTTTATGAAATTAGAGGTGATCCCAAAATATTGGCACCCTGATATACATTAGAGCGGTAAAAAACAACGTGTTTTGTCGGTTACGTCAATTATACAATCATATCTCCGGAACCAAAAGACACAGCCATTTGATCTTCGAACTTGATCAATGGCCCAACAGTAGCTTCCAAACGAGCATAGGTTTGTTAAAATCGGTTCAGCCATCGCTGAGAAAATTGAGCGCGTAAAAATACAACGCGTTTTGTCGGTTACGTCACTTATACCATCATATCTCCGGAACCAGAAGTCACAGCCATTTAATCTTTGAACTTGATCACACACACACACACTGAGTCGAATGGTATATAACATTATGGGTCTCCGAGGCTCCGTTCAAAAATAGGTTTTCCAGCAATTCTAATACTAAATCTAAATTGAAAACGCTCTTCTACTAAGCCATTTGTTAGGCAGCGATAGGTAGACTTGAAGTCCTGTGTACATTTTGCTGAATAATTCCATCTCGGGAATTACAATCCATCGTTGTATTTTTTACGTCATCAGTGTAGTGTTGAAACTAAAAAAGGAAAAGTGTGACAAGGGTCATTTAAGTACGCAGAAGACTTCTCGTGTCTAAACTTTTACCTTCTACCATAGGAGTCGAACTTAGGCATCTTAGCGATACGAATCATCCGAGTCTCTGATATGTCGGAAAGTAAAAGTAAAGGTCGTTTGCCATTTACTATCCAAACCGTCCATTTACTATCCGAATTCCTAAAATATTTCAAATCTATTTCAATTTCGAGTCTCCCAAATGAAAATTGTATTAAATTATATTACTTCGCGCCATATTTCGGCTGAGTAACTCAGTTGTAGCTATAAACCCTAAGTCATGCGTTCTATTATCCGTTTCTGCTAAGCTTTCCACATGGCAATTCTGTTCCGCCACGAACAATGCAAAAAATAACATGTCAGATCCTAACAAGTAAGTTTGGAATAGAAAAATCTCGTATGACACTCCATCCGAAAAATCGAATGAAAGCACAGATTCAATTATCTGCTTGTATCGGAAAAGTCGGATTTCGTCCTGTGCTGGCAGCCAATTCCGGGTTTGACACACACGCACGGTAAATTTCAACCGAATGACATTTATTGAACAATAGTTGCCTCAATTGCAGAGTTGGTGCTGTGATAAATTGTATCCTCTACAGGTCATACTTACTGAGTGTACTGAGTTCGACACGGGCTGGGCAACAGGTTTTGATTCCCGGGCATCATGCCAACATTCAATTTTCAATTCTAGTCACACAAACAAGTCCACACATTCTCTACAAGAGAAAAAAAAATCTCGACTTTTCACTGCCATCTGTTAGCTTGGCCGGAGTTGCATGTCGACCGGAAAATCAATGAACCAATTGTTGGATGTGTCAGTCGTTTGGCTGTTTGCCAAAAGAAACTCAACCCAACTATTCTCCATAAACTAACTGGAATCGAGTTTTCGATGGGTTAATTTTCAAAGTCCGATTTGTTGGGAAGGGCCATTTTCTATGTGATACGCAGCACTTTGACTATTGAACCGAGCTGAACTCACATACTGAATATATATTAGATCTTTTGACCGGGCATAACATAGCCACTTTGATTAAACGGCCGTGAGAAACCGGCTTGGCTAGTGACTGTGATTTCACATCAAAAGTTCAACCAGATAAAAAATCAAACATCCAGCTTTGAGTGCGGCCGAATGATGCAGAAAATCTCCCGATGGCGATTCATAATTTCTGATGCATCTGCTCTCTTCAGAAGCCAACACCCATCATTGTAGTACCCACTATCGATTCATAAATTTATAAATAGACAGAAAAAGTGCAAAAAATCATCTGCTACTGCTGATTGCTTTGGTCCATGTACCTATGCTCTGGTTCGTGCCAGTAACTAGATGAGAAACAATAGTACATACAAGTAGAACCCCTTTTTTGGCTGGAGGATCTTCCCTCCCCCCACTTTCCCGACAAACCCCTAGTCCAGCGAAATAGGAATGGTATGTGATGTTCGTTCGGCCCGGGACGAGAGTCTGACCATGTAGTAAATAGACGAACTCAGTCGGTACAGCTGCACCAGGATTGGCGTAACGAGGTCATCGCTTAGTTAGATTTGCACTAACGTTTAGACCACTTCGTAGGGGTTTTCTGTCGATATGATCTCGCACATTGTGACACATCTATAATTCACGGCGGACACGGACTGCTATGGAACGTACCAAACTGAAGCACATTGGACTGTGGAAAATTATGACGCTTGAACAAGTCGCTAGTAACATCTCCTTCTACATGTCAACTTGTCAAATTGCGATTTTTGCTACTTTGCTATTCATGACCAGGAGGTTAAAAAACAGAACCTTTGAACAGCACTCTTCTAAACTCATATAGCAAACTGTCCAAACTGCCATCATCGAATGATAGAACTCAGTTTAAAGGTGAATAAGTAAATGTTGGATTCTAAATTGCCTTCACCAGTTGTTCTTACAAAGCTACAAAGTTAAAAAGCTAAAAAGTTACAAAAGGTACAAAGTTACAAAGTTACAAAGTTACAAAGTTACAAAGTTACAAAGTTACAAAGTTACAAAGTTACAAAGTTACAAAGTTACAAAGTTACAAAGTTACAAAGTTACAAAGTTACAAAGTTACAAAGTTACAAAGTTACAAAGTTACAAAGTTACAAAGTTACAAAGTTACAAAGTTACAAAGTTACAAAGTTACAAAGTTACAAAGTTACAAAGTTACAAAGTTACAAAGTTACAAAGTTACAAAGTTACAAAGTTACAAAGTTACAAAGTTACAAAGTTACAAAGTTACAAAGTTACAAAGTTACAAAGTTACAAAGTTACAAAGTTACAAAGTTACAAAGTTACAAAGTTACAAAGTTACAAAGTTACAAAGTTACAAAGTTACAAAGTTACAAAGTTACAAAGTTACAAAGTTACAAAGTTACAAAGTTACAAAGTTACAAAGTTACAAAGTTACAAAGTTACAAAGTTACAAAGTTACAAAGATACAAAGTTACAAAGATACAAAGTTACAAAGTTACAAAGTTACAAAGTTACAAAGTTACAAAGTTACAAAGTTACAAAGTTACAAAGTTACAAAGTTACAAAGTTACAAAGTTACAAAGTTACAAAGTTACAAAGTTACAAAGTTACAAAGTTACAAAGTTACAAAGTTACAAAGTTACAAAGTTACAAAGTTACAAAGTTACAAAGTTACAAAGTTACAAAGTTACAAAGTTACAAAGTTACAAAGTTACAAAGTTACAAAGTTACAAAGTTACGAAGTTACAAAGTTACAAAGTTACAAAGTTACAAAGTTACAAAGTTACAAAGTTACAAAGTTACAAAGTTACAAAGTTACAAAGTTACAAAGTTACAAAGTTACAAAGTTACAAAGTTACAAAGTTACAAAGTTACAAAGTTACAAAGTTACAAAGTTACAAAGTTACAAAGTTACAAAGTTACAAAGTTACAAAGTTACAAAGTTACAAAGTTACAAAGTTACAAAGTTACAAAGTTACAAAGTTACAAAATTACAAAGTTACAAAGTTACAAAGTTACAAAGTTACAAAGTTACAAAGTTACAAAGTTACAAAGTTACAAAGTTACAAAGTTACAAAGTTACAAAGTTACAAAGTTACAAAGTTACAAAGTTACAAAGTTACAAAGTTACAAAGTTACAAAGTTACAAAGTTACAAAGTTACAAAGTTACAAAGTTACAAAGTTACAAAGTTACAAAGTTACAAAGTTACAAAGTTACAAAGTTACAAAGTTACAAAGTTACAAAGTTACAAAGTTACAAAGTTACAAAGTTACAAAGTTACAAAGTTACAAAGTTACAAAGTTACAAAGTTACAAAGTTACAAAGTTACAAAGTTACAAAGTTACAAAGTTACAAAGTTACAAAGTTACAAAGTTAAAAAGTTACAAAGTTACAAAGTTACAAAGTTACAAAGTTACAAAGTTACAAAGTTACAAAGTTACAAAGTTACAAAGTTTCAAAGTTACAAAGTTACAAAGTTACAAAGTTAAAAAGATTCATAGATTTGAATAAACTATTTCAAAAGTACATTCAAGTGGTATTGAAAATCCCAAGATTGTTTTCGATCTCTCAAAACAACATTGGTTTTCTATCAGGTGTACAATTTTGCTTCCGCCGTTCTCCGATAGGTGGCTGTACAGTGCCTAACGAATTGTCATCGCCGTTTCAGTGACAGTTGTTCTTGTTTTCGTATTATTCACGCTCGAAAATGTCTGATTATGTGCCCAATTCTCGCCATTTGCGGGAAGTTTTACTTTTCTGTTACAATTCGAAAAAATGCAGCTAAAACGCATCGAATGCTCTCAGAAACTTACGGTGATGCTGCTCTGAGTAAAAGAACGTGTCGGGAGTGGTTTAAACGTTTTAAAAATGGTGATTTCGATGTCGAAGACAAACATGGTGGTGGAAGAGAAAAAACCTTCAAAGATGAACAACTAGAAGCATTGCTTGATGAAGATTCGTGCCAAACCCAAGAAGAGCTTGCCGAATCGTTGGGAGTGAGTCAGCAAGCCACTTCAAAACGTCTCAAGGCCCTGTGCATGATTCAGAAAGAAGGAAACTGGGTGCCGTACGAGTTGAAACCGAGAGACATCGAGCGCCGTCTATTTGTATGTGAGCAACTGCTTCAAAGACAAAATCGTAAGGGGTTTTTACATCGAATCGTAACCGGTGATGAAAAGTAGGTTCGATACGATAATCCTAGATACAGAAAATCATGGTGAAAGCCCGGGCATGCTACTTCGTCGAAGGCAAAACCGAATATTCACGGCACCAAGGTTATGATTTATATTTTGGTGGGATCAGCTCGGTGTGATTTACTACGAGCTCTTGAAACCGGGTGAAACCATCACAGGAGATCGCTACCGAACGCAACTGATGCGCCTTAGTCACGCGCTAAAAGAAAAGCGGCCACAGTATCAAGAACGACATGGCAAAGTCATCCTCCAACACGACAATGCTCGGCCTCACGTCGCAAAAATGGTCAAAAAATACCTGAAAACGCTGAAATGGGAAGTCTTGCCCCACACGCCGTATTCCCCAGATGTCGCCCTTTCTGACTTCCACCTATTCCGTTCGATAGCGCACGGCCTGGCAGATCAACATTATCAATCCTTGGAAGAGTTAGAAAAATGAATTGCTTCATGTATAGCGTCAAAAGAGAACTCCTTTTTTCGAACCGGGATCCTAAAATTGCCGAAAGTTGTCGCTAGCAACGGACAATACTTTGAATAATATATCTGTAAGCACTTTTTTACAATAAAGCTTTTAATTTTGGAAAAAAAAACTGCGGAACCAAAGTTGTACAGATAATATTCTCACGTAAAAGTAGGCAGATAAACATATTTAAAATCATTGCATCATTAAATATCACTCTAAACCAGTGATTCCCAAAGTGGTCCCTACAGCCCACCTGTGGGCAGTACACAAAAATTGTTGAAAGGTTGGCAATGACTCGCAAATAGTGGGCTTCGACACTACAGACTATGAGAAGACTAGCGAATGCTTCTTTGGGAGCCAAACGAACCGTCAAATTATCATGCTATAACAAAGGAGTTTGACGTTTCGTTTGACTCCCAAAATGTCAAAAAATTGACGAAAATGACAAGACATTACTGTCACTCTCAGCTTCGCTTGCAAACTATGAGAACGAAATCCATGTCCAGTCAATGAAATAAGCGGGAAAGTAGTTTCAAAATTGTGTTTTTTCTTTCATTTGCCCTTTCAGTCATTTGCAGTTTTCAGTGAAAATCCCATAGTACGCAGTGTCGACATTTAACCGAAGCTGTGAGAATTGAAAATGACAGAAAAAGGTTTCACAATAACTTTTACCTGTTGGTGGTCGAATTTGTAGTAGTTTTGGTTTTCAAAGAGATTCCGGCATGTAATTACTTCGATTTACCATATTTTAGTCACTTTTTATAGCCAAGCGTCACAGGTTTTCAATGCATCGATAAAAGAATGAGAATTGAAATTCTGCTGATGCTGCCAGAAGACGTTAGTTTGGTTACGTCTTGTCATAGAGGAAAGAGTGACGTTGGCAATTATACTCTCTCATTTTTTCGATGAGAAACGAAAATGCTTCGTCTCTCTTCGTTTGTTCTGGGGTCGGTCATTTACGAATGAGACAGTAAAACATTGAAAATGAGACTGTTGGAATGGTTTCTTTCATTGAGAATGCGTGGCAATTTTAAGCTCTGATTCTGTTACTATGAGAGTCGATATTCGCCTTTTACAAAAGTCCTTTTGAGAAAGACTCAGAGCAAATTTATTTATGGCAAATTTATATGTAAATATATGGGAAACTTGTCTATGAATCAAAGTTGTCAAATCAATCAAAAATAATTCTTGAATAAATCATTGCTAAATCCAATCCAACCCATCTATTAGTTACAAATATGATATGAATAGTGAACCATTTCAAGTTTAATTCCTACAGAAAACAGAACGAATGTTCGCTAATGCTCCTTTTTCGGCCTATCGTTTGACTCCTTCCACCATGTTTTGTACGGCTTACTCATCAGAGAACGCCAGTTTGCCTTGAAGCTAGCACTTTTACGGCTAGAGAAAAGTAAACAGAATATTTCGGTTGATGATTCCGGTTACGATTTAAATGTCGCTCTTCAAGTCGTTGTAAGAGATGGCATGCGAACTTCGACAGCTCAATGTGTTTGAAAATCTCTTCCAGTAGAATTTTCCTGCTCAGTAAGCTGATTGAAATCTGAAAGTCTGGATGATGATTTCATCACCCTGTACACTGCAATCTAACTTTACTTATCTCATGACTCAGAGTTAACACATTCTTGTAAGTCGACTGTCTTGCTAGATTTTTAGTTCGTTGTACGGTTACGGACGACTATTCCGCTTATAACAGTTTTTGAATTTTTTGTGAGATCTGGCTACCGATTACCTCCCGATCTAGACTTACTGGCTGTCGACAAACAATCTACGAAGTTTCGACTACTCAGCGAGCGAGTAGTATGAATTTTCGCAATGCACAAGCAAAATTTTGACGAGTCACTATTCTTGCCTCGAAATCAAAATGGCTTCAACTTCGACTGAGAAGCAAACATCAAAATCAAATAGTAGGCACGATGTGAGTTTGCACTCAATATTTCAATAAAGTCAGCTTGCAATTTCAACGCGATAAATTTAATTAAGGCAAAATTTATATCATTAATATTGCTTAATTAAGATAAAAGCTTTTGAGCTTCGCATGCAAACTTTAGAAGTTTAATCTCAATATGAGATGCCGGAAGTTTGCACATTCTGCGTTTCTCGTCCAATGACAGGCTTAAGATGCATCTTGGGGATTTGAAGATATTTTAAATATTGATATTCCTGTTTGCATCCGTTTAACATTATAAGACAAGTTAATTGAGTTGATAAAATAAAAGAGATTTCGATAATATATGGATTTAGCAGTTCATTGCCAAGCTTTTTCCTAGCCTATAAATCATTGTTTCCAAAGTGTTATGACGATTCTTATTTCTTATACTGTCGAAAAAAGCTTCCATGTAGTTTTGATCATGGATGGCTTTTATCGTATCAAAGAACGCTGACTAGCAACTCTTCACACGATTTAATCAGTGCCATCAAAGAGAGACGGATATCATCGCAGCAACAAAAATCGGCATGGCTCATTTAACAAAGAATAGACACCAGGGCTAGAGCGATTTTCTCTCGATGACCTGTCTGAGAATCAAAGGTTAGATCGCTGCTGTGGGGATTCTGAAGAAACAAACGTTCGCTTATTCTCGTTTCGCGATCCGATTCTGTATGGGCAGTGAATAATTGCGATAGAATCATTTTACTATTGCCGCTTATTCTGACTATGTGCATATAACCTTTGTATAAGTTGTGTCTATGAAAATGTATGTGAATGCTCCACACAAAGGTTTTGAAATATTGCAACCTAGTATGAGAATCATCAAGTCGAAACATCAATTCGATTTTCTGCGATAATTGTCAACTTGCGATTCCCTCTTGGTAAATTCCACACAGAACCGTTTATTACCAGACTGTAATTTTTTTTAAGGCCCGTGAAAAACTCAGAGTATGAAGTGGAGCGAAGAAATGTAGAAAAATTCTCTCGCGGTTCATGCATTGAGAGACTCGAGTTCTTGTAGCATCTTCTACCGGATTGAAAATGTTGTATACAATATTGATAAATATCGAGCAGCTTCTGTCAAATTTTCGGCAATCACCAACACTGGTTTTGGTTACCAAACTGAAAAATCACTTAATAATTATTAAGTAGTAGAACTTGCGAGTTTTTCTAACGATCGTCAAATATAACTAGGATATAACGAAATACTAACGATATTAATAAAACACAATCAGATTCATATTTGTATCTAACACATCCGTCACACTAAAATTTGGGTCTTAATTTTCCATTTAGAAGAATGTGAGCCGTAAAAAAATTGTCAATCAGTCTCTATTGTCATCTATTTTTCTTACCCAAAGTTGGCTTGATAAGATCTTAAATTAACTATTTTATTTTAACCTGATAGGATTGAGAAGAACACTAGGTTTTCCGTAATTTTTCTCTATTTGACATTTTGAACTCTAGAGAACTGTGTGGGAAGTAGAATGAATATGTTTGGGAGACACTGCTCTAAACAAATGCTTGCTTGCAATTAATTCTCTGACTAATTTGCAAAATGATTTTCTAGACAAAATAACAAAAAAGTATCGATGAAGAAGGGTTCAAGTCAATTGACCTTAAATTACCAGATAAAATATACTAACTATTTTAAATTTAATTAAATCCTGTAAAATAACGCAAAAATGCCGCGTTACGTTGCGCAATGTCATAACGAAGTCATGAGTGAACGTTTTACAATAATGTTAGTTCAAATTGTTACAATTAGAAAAATGGTTCAAAATTTTCCACAATTTTTCGAGATGAAAAAATCAATTTTTTATAAGCATTATAATATTTGAATAAAATCGAATTTTCAAATTCTACTACTCCTAAAATGTAGGATTTTGCTTCTAGTTTTTCGTCCATTTCTCCTAATTACAATTTTTGGACGAGTTATCTGTCAGAATCAGGGTCAGATGCAAGGTCTGCAGATTTGACTGCAAATCTGCAGATTTTTTATGAAGTGTTGTAGACTGTTTTGCAGACTTTTGACAATCGAATTTTTCGCTGACGTTAAAATTCACAGACTTTTCAATTGACCGCGCTGGGTTTTTTTTCTGCTCGCCAAGCCTGTCTTGAGTGTCATATTTTAAAATGAAAGTCCGCGATGCAACTCTAACTGAAGACATTTTAAATTTTTACCTGGCAGCTTTGGTCAGCTTCAAATTTTGGTTCGAAATTTCTTCCTTTCACCTTCTTTAAACACAAACCAAACTCACATGTTTACGCCTATTTGTTGTGGTATCTTAAGAGGATTGAACTAAAAAACCCCACTTTTTTGATAATATACCTTTGCCCCAACTTTTAAACAAAGGGGCATGCAGCACCCCTACAATACTTTTTGATTTTTTTTTAACTAACAAAGTATTCAAAAAGCAGCGAAACCGCGTTGAGAAATCATTTTCGATCGTTTATTTTTCCAGTTTTTGTAATTTCTGGCGAAATAATCAGAATCCTTTATATGTTTCTACCCAGAGCTCAAAATAAGCTCCAATTGGCAATTGATTTTCTAAGCTACTAAAAAGTAGTAAATCGTTTATCGATTTCTAAGCCTTTGACAGCATATTTTGTTCAACCGTTTCCAAATCGAATTCGGTAACATCAATTTTCTATAATGTGTACCAGAATGAAGGCATTTCAGCGCCATGCATGCCACAAATAAAACAACCTATCTGAATCACCGAATTCGAACGCTGATAATTTATGGACCCGTCAATACAACAACTATTATCCACTAACGATTATCTTTGCATTCGATTTCACAAATGAAATATCCTTCACAGAGCTCCAATGGACGCTTTGCAATATTCGGAAAATCATAAACGCACATCCTTGGCACAGTATATCACAAAGCCGCATTAAACAGCACCCGACCGGTGCACAACATGAAACATATTTGCATAAAATATGCAATCGTCTTGTCCTGCAGCAACATCGGCGAATTTAACGCCGATCGATCCATTCATGGGCTCATAATCAGTAATGAGTTCGGATGTTTCAAATAACTAAGCGACCATAATGAATGATGATATTCATTACTGAACCATTGTTACGCACGTCGAAGATGACGATGCCTCGTGGAATGACAAACTTCGTCCAATCTACGCGCTATAACGGTGGTAGCAATGGTAGAAAAATCCAGTTTGTTAACCACAAAAACCAGAAAATGTCCTGCCGTAAAATTAATTGGACTCGATATTCGCATCTGATACGGCAGGCCATTATAAATCGATGGCGCAGTAAAGATTTTATTGAATTACAACGCTGCACACCCCAACCAAAAAAAAGTGATATTTTATTCATTTGGCAGAAAATATCCGATAAAATTACCGGAAGGGCCGTAGCTATATAGGTTGCAACAAGTGAAACTTTCGGATAATACATTTATCAGCAGCAGGTGCCGTTAATCTACTCGATGGTTATCGTTTGGCTTCGATAGTAGTACTTTATGTTTGTCGATGCTAGCAATTTCAATATTAACTTAACTAATCCCACTTTCGCTTATAAATTCAAGGGTATTAGGAGTCTAAACTATATCGTACCATAATAAAACAAGGGTTCAGTTTGGATAACAATCGTACTACACATATTTGCCAATTAACACCAATAGGAAGAGCCAAATTTGTTAGTTAAGTATATCTAATAATCACATTAATTTATTCTTGTACTGCCACCGATTAGTTTAGTGTTTGCCGTAATTCGCTCACCCACGCTAAATGGAACGTAAAAATATTCTGCATTACCATTAGCGTTCAGTACTCCCTGCTGTTCAACATAAACTGCTAATGCACTAATGAGTCGAAGACGAAACGAAAAATAAAGAAACTAGTCATGTGCACTCAGCTCAAACCGGTACCCATGCGGTACCGAAACCTCTAGTTATTTAGACCTTTACTAGCTTGAATGATTGAAACGGAACACATTTAACCAATATTGCCTGAGAACCCCACAATCACAATTTCGTGATGGGGTTCACGATCACAAGTGAAGTGGTTAATCAAAAATGTAGGCAAATCATTTTTATTGAAAAATCAAATCATAGTTCTTCATCGCGCTCAATTCATAAAGAACAAATATTCACGGAAGCTTCCCTTGTAGCGAATGCAAATTATTTTGCACCGCCTGCTTGGTAATTTTCCTCGCAGCAGAACGTCACTTTGCCTTGAACTGCATCTCGCTGACAACTGATAGGCTGGCGCATATTTTTGGACACCGTTGTTTGCAGCAATTTTTTTTCTTGATAGCAAAATGCTGAACTCGGCCAAAGCAGGACGGTACAATTGTGTCACTTGAAGAAGAATAGAAAATGTTTTTCCCGGTACTTCGGGACATAAATTGAACAAATTCACTTAAACTAACCTTCAAGCTACCAGATGATATGTCACACGTGATATTTATTTGAGACCTTTGACAGCTTAATGTTTTCGATTCCCTTCTAGGAAACTGTTTAAAGTTAAAGCCATGGCGTAAAAAGTTTCCGGTCTAACAAGAGAAAACAACACTTTTTCCCAAATTTCAAATTTATTCATTAACGAAGTGCAATAGGGTAACGGCTCCCCATTTAATCTGAGCTCCAAATTTCATCTCACCCCTTCATCTTATAACTTTGAACATGAATAATATGTTTCAACGTACCTGAACCTAATTGTGAAATATTTGAAAATGTTAATTTAATTTTTTGGCACACTTTCCCATTAGAAATAATGATTTTAATCCCTCAGTGATCGTTTTCTTTTTTCAAAAATAAATTCACTTTCAAATTCAGGAAACATTTTCGTTTCAAGTTTTACAGTTCGTCATGTTTCTGAATATTAAACTAATTAATTCGTCTCAAAACGTGATCACTATTTTACATAATTACACCACTATTCAATGTTGGATGACTTCATAAGTAGCAATGTTCACTTTGCACGTTTTGAAACGATTGAAAGTTTCTAAAATTACCCGCTAGACAAAAAAAATCTTCAATAATATGAAATGAAAGTTTGCACTTAATTCACTTGATTGCGCAAGGTTGCCAAGTTTTTTCATGGTGCTATGAAAAACAAATTTTTTACAATCAGTAAGTGTTTGTTTGGTGACATGACCATTATTGCAAATCTAGTAGCACTGTACCCGAGTAAAGTCTAACATCACAATTAGAACAAATTGATATTTGACTATGATAGCAACATCAGATTGAAATCCTAATATGATATCAACTCATCAAATTTTAAATTAATATCACATTGTGTTATCATTTTGCTGTTTAAAGGCAAAAGTTTTGTGAAACTCAAAAAATGAAAATATTAAAATCAACAATTTAGTGAATCCATTGAAATTGAGCAAATTTCAAATGGCAGCACAAAAATACAAAGTTAAGTTTCAATGGAAGAATTATTCCTTCAATCCTTTGTTGCCTTTTACAAAAATGCTTTGACATCCTGCCGAGATCCTGCAGTTGACCGCAACCATTACCGCGAAGAAACGATTTTTTTCAACATTTTTTCAACTTTTACGCAAATAATGCTCTTTCTTTTTAACCACGAGAATATTGGTATCAAACCACACGTCTGTGAGGCATTAGATAAATTGGCGATCATCGGTACCACGTTTGTCTGAAGCAGGTCAATCTGAATAGTGGCTTTGGCATTCCCATCTCGTTGATCGTCTGCCCTAGAAGTAGCTTGTTTCTGAATTTGATATGAGAAATATATTTGACGTCATCTATTTCCTTCTAGATACGTTAAGTATCCGATCCTGTAACAGTTTTTGCGTTCAGTTTTAAAAAAATGTTTCGATATTTGTAATCATACGACGTTGCGAAGCTCATTCCAAAGTTCTTAGACCATTATTTTCAGTGCATCCAGAAATCGGGGACCTGGATGGCGAAAATAATCTACTCGCCAAACCCGTTCTGAAAATGTCCATAACTTTATATTCAACAGTATGGAAAAATTAATTGTTTGCGAAGTTCGAACATCGAATATTGAATGTCTCAGATTTCAGAACCTAGAGCTAATTCTTAATAATACTTTAGTGGCTTAAAGAAGCCACCAAGAAAATATATGTTTAATTTGTATATTCCTAAGTAGTCCACAAACTGTGTCGAAGAACCTCTTCAAAACAATTCTCATTCCTAAATATAAATGCTTAGAACTTCATATTCTCACTAACGCTAGATGCTATGAGAAGTATTTTATCAATCATCTAATAGATCTTGAGACTTCAATACACTTTTCTAAAGAACCCAACTAAATCTTCATAATTTTGAGTCACAGGACTAATTCTGCATCAAATGATCGTAAATTATAAGTCTACACAAGAACTAAAGAAATTCTGGTTCTATCTGTGGTCAGAAGCGAGATAATCGTTCATTGACCCAATTAGCCGAAAAAGCAAATGATCTGGGATACCTTATTGCCGAATTCCTAATTCACGTTCCCTGTGTTGTAAAAGACTTTACTGTAAAAGGTTCGGTCTTCAGAGCCTCTAAATTCGTATTTCAAAGTGATTACATGTGCGAGTTATATGCCATCAAGTAGATAACTCAATTTGATGTTATAATGTTTGAATGCTACAGCTTTGGATTTGAGAAGGACAATGAGAACATTTTTATACTGTACTCAAATAGCCACACTGCTATTCACGGTGGATGCGGGATGGAAGCGACGCAACGATTGTGCACTGACAGAAACTACCTGCATACAACTTTGTGAACCAACACTGCTTGTCATATAACCGAAAATTTTCCATCTCCTGATAGCTAGCGCTTACAGTCCATCGCAATCGCCAAAAGTTCACATTCCAAATCACCTAAGTTCGAAACCGGATTCTCTCCGCGGTAGTGTGAAGATTGCATGAAATCGTTTTTCTTGTTTGCGACTAATATGGAGATTGCATAAAATCTTTTTTCTTGCTTGCGAGTAATATCGCCTAAATGTATACTATCCCGGACCTTTTCTGGCTGTTCTATTTTTAGATTATGCTCGTGACGTGTCATTTCGAGAAAATCTACATCATATTAAGTTTTCAATGTGCTTTCACTGAGAGCAAAATTAGTTGCCAGTTTGATGTCACACAGCATTTTTTTTGCCTTCAATTTTGATCTTTTAACCGTTAAAACGACCAAAACGATAGCAAATTAAGAAATCGATATATACGAACAGCACAACATCAAATTGAGTTTTCTTTTTAATCTCACACTCTACTCGGGTTGTCACCAAACTTGGTACAGATACTTCTTGCTCTTCATAGATTATTATTAAAACATTTTTAAGGGGGGGAGAGTAGGTAGCAAGTGCCCTCAACGTGGAGGGCAATGGTGAAATTTATCAAATTTAAAGAGAATCGATTTTTGAAGACCATACATACTACTTAAAAAATTAGAATATGGTCTTAAGGGTGTTTGGAGGAAGGTGTGGCTATAATGAGGGAGGGGGAAGAGCTGGTCTGTAGTAAGTGTTTGCTAAAAAGAGGTATTTGAGGCAAAATGTCATTTTTCGACAGGCACAGATATTTATAACAACTAAAAGATGGTTGCAAGTATAGAAGGATAGTAAGTGTCTCTAATTAAGAAACTGGAAGTCAAACTTTTTATAACAGATACTTTTTACAATTTAGAGGTCATAAGGGATTTTTTTCATTTTTCTCGACAAGCTTACATATTCATTGCTGAGGTGATCAAAAGAGTGAGGTTTTTAGCAAGTGCTTCTAAAAAGGAGTGTTTCATGTAGAATTTATCTTAGTTGTCGACAAACAAGGAAGGGGGGGGGGGGGGGCGGAATTAATACTAGAAGGAGGGGACTGTTGTTATTGATTTGAATGCAACGCAACATTTTTTAAATTATTTCAAAAGATATGGCTCCATTTTGCTGGAGAATTCAAAGATTCAAGGGAAAATTATCTTTATCTGCCTAAGAACGCGCGTGTAGGTAAGTTTCAGCATAACTACGGATCAACTAATCGTCACCAAGGTGGGAATCGATACTTTTTGAAGAGCACAGATATTTTCTACACTACTCAGAGGTGATTATAATGGGAAATCATGGAGGAGAGCTGTAGTAAGTTCGCTTAAAAAAAGTGGAGTTCAATATTAGATTTATTCGAAACGATGCTTATAGACAAATACAGATACTACTTCTATATCAAAGGAAATTATTAGGTTATTATAAGGAAGAGCAGTTCCCCAAACATAAGAAGTGTAAGGTAAAATTGATCGGATTTTACGAAAAACATAAAATTGATCCGATTTAACGAGAACACCGTGAAAATTATAATTATTGTGAGATCTGAGATGGGACACTGGCCGTGAGCAATCTAGACATGTATGGAGTATTGTTTTACCAGGCTGTCCTGTTTCACTACATTCAGAGTATTTTGATGGGCAGGACAATTTCTAGAATCTTTTTGCTGCCTTGCCTTCACTTGCTTAACACTTCCGAGAAACGCCGGGTTATTTAGCTAGTGCAATTATAAAATTAAGAATAAGGCTAGCATTTGGCAAAAGAAATGTTAAAACAAAAATTTCTTGCAATAGATTGTATTGGTTATAGCTGTCATGAAACAGGTGATAAATGTTGAACCTTTACTGAAACCCTTACAAATTTTACTTGGGAATGTCACGTAAAAAAAATTTGCTTTTCTCAAGAAGGTACTACTTTTCACGAAATCTTAATGTTTTTGCTTGGAGCATCATTCTTGCATGACAGAAGTACTATTTGAAAAACTATGAGTAGTTTAGATATTCATTTTTTTCTTTGCTGCATTTTTTTTGTTGTCAATAAATCATTAAATTATTTCGCAGATTGAAATGTAACAACACAATGCCATCAGACAGAAATGTTCAGTAGTACGAAATGTCACACGTAGAAAGGATATCGTATGTTACTCATTTTCATAACCGCTGGTATCAATTCATTAATTCAATCAATTGGAATGCACGTGAGATGAATGTAGAAACGACGTGACGTGGCAGGTGTACAGCAACGAAAAAACAACGAAAAGCCGGAGGCTGGAACATTCTGCGGAACGGATTTTATCGGAACGATAGTTTCCACTACACAACCTAAGCCCCCTGGGATGTTGCATGATACAGAGAACGTTGGTTGAAGGGTGATTTATTTACATACGTTATGGTTACAGCTACCGCCAAAGGTATTTTATGGCTGGGAATATTTTGATTAGATAATGAAGATGAATTGAATGTTACGTTGGGAAATGCTAACTAAATGTTGTAATTGATCAAGATACCTGATAATGCTGGTATTCTCTACTTCCACAAATCAAGCATTCTTTTTTTCTGAAAGCTGAGAAACAGTATAATGAGCACCATTTCCGCTTCCGCTTCAGCCACATCGTTACTTTATTTCATGCCCCGCAATTCTCAAGTATTTCCTAATTACAGTTCATCTAAGCAGCGACAATCTGTAAGAAACCGACCAACCGAAGAATAATGTTGTGAACCTGCGATGTGTACCGCAAAATTGTAGCTGACTTAGGAAACGTAGCAAAAAAAAACGGGGGTTTTACATATGTTTTCTTTCTCCTCCCTAGCTTTTTTCCACCAATTTCCACTCTTCGATCCCCTTTTGCGTGATCCCCATTACCAGCAGGATCTGTGCACGAAACTCGCCAACGCAGAACTGTTTGCCTGCCTGTTGCCAGTAGCGGAGCTGTTGGACGTTGAATGACATTCGTTCGGTACTTTAAGCCGACGAATTCATATGGGTCTGAGGACCACAGCAACGGGACTTCGTACAGTCGAGCGTGTGGCAATATGACAGAAAACACGGATCTGCTTCTCCCCGCTGGCAGACGGAGGAAACGGACGACGCAAAGATATGACAGCATGCGGGAACACGACAAGAGACTTTCAACGAGATGTGTGTGAGACCAAAAGTGGGTTTCTGGTCTCCGGGAATCCTCCTGTTTGCCAGAGCCGAGGAGATAAAGGAACAGAAAATGGAAGCAAATGTGTGACGGCGGTTGGTGGCATTCGGTTATGGGAAGCAAGCGCACCAGAGATGAGATATTCACTTAGCTCGAGGAGGGGGGAGGGGAGGTTTAATTATGGTAGGGGGGTATGGTTTCGGAACGGAATCGTGACAATTTTTGTGATGCTCTCTGAATGAAACAATGTTTTCCCTGGCACGACATGGTTTAATGCTTGAAAGAACAATCATGGAGCGATGGTTAGTGGGAGCGATTTGGGTACACATTTCAACTGGCAGCTTTTGCTGGTGGCACAAGTTTTGGCTGTTCGGTGGGCTGCTTTAAGAAGTGTAGTACAATATTCTGTAACTAACTACCCGCGGAGACTTTCGTCGGAAATGTGATGGCGAATGTTGGCCAGTAGTCCAGCAGAAAGGTAGTCAGGATGAAAGCATTTTCGTGCTTCTAATTATCACGATATTAACTAATTATGGTAATCAATGCACAATGTAGATATTAGGCTTCTATTAGGTCGTCCTTCTCCTGTATGTTATCGATGCGATTGAAACTGTTGTTTGAAGTGTACAGATGCGGAAGTAACCGATCAAACTCGTCTATCAAATTACCGATACGTTGCACGGTTAACGATATCATTTAATTAAAGCTTCGAATTGCTATCGCGTATCCACACTTACCGCAATATCTGTTCTGGATAAAATTATCTTCCACTTTGTAGGATTTCAACCTTCAGCAGGTTTTACCGCATGTCATACTGAACGAAAACTGTTATTATGTTACTCCCATAGGCACCATCCTAGAGGAATATTATTCCTTCTATTCGAATTTAAGTTTATGAAAAACGGTTAAGCCATGTCTGAGAAATCGAGGTGATCTCCGTTCTAGAATATTTGACTACTATTTTCGGTACTTCCGGAAACGGAAGTCAACAGACAAGACCTACAATTTAAAACAGCATCTAAAACAATATTGAACAATTTTACATTCAAACGACGGTTTGAGATTTTTAAAACTCTTCCCTTCATGATATCGAAACCAGAAGTTAGACCCGGATAAAGTTTAACAGCCATCTATGGAACTATGAGACCTTTCAATTGAAACTTATATTGGTGAAAATCGGTCAAGCCATCTCTGAAAAATCAGTGGGAGCTTCCACTGTATCAGAATCAGGAAGCCGAACTAATGGAATCAACTGAGAAACGATAGAATATCCTTCCATTTTGGCTCCCCATACACAGATTTAACCATTTATGGAGAACCAAAAACCTGGATACATAATTGCGTCAGTGCGGACAGTTACATATCAAATGCTATGTAGTACGCAAACGTACTTACACAAATCACAAAAATAATACTCAGCACACTAAATAGTAGCCATATGATAGTTGAGTTTGCTATGTCCAGTCAGAGCTCCGATCAGAATCCTGAAATGATTCTTGGAAAAATGCAATAGACAGTTTAACATTTTCGGATTTAAATCTGACAAAAATACTGTTGTCTGAGCGCAAGTTTACAAGCTGGCAAGTTTGAATGCAGCCCCTAGAACGAATCCTGTGCTTTATCTAACTAGTTGACAGTAATAAAACAGATCTTCCATTCGTGGTACCACCGTGGTACCGCCCGAGATAGTTGATGACTGACAACTTCCAGTATCCGAATTTTCAACGGCGGGTAAAATCCCTACTGTATCATCCATTCTTTGAGGTCCTGTCTTATAGGATGAAGATGCAATAGTTACATCAACTCGCATTTGAAATTCAGATACTTGATTAAGCTACGTAGCCATCTCAACAAGCCCAAACAAAAGCGTTTTGTTTTGCAGAACCAACATGCCCATAATCGTCAATGTTCAATGTTCAAGAGAGATTATAAATATTATGTAGGATATCACACTCCGCTAATAAATAGAAATGAATTTGCTATTAATGGCTTTAATTCCACTGGAATTCATATAATATGAAAAATATGAAGTCATCGCTCGGTAAAGACCGGTTATACGCCAAATATGCCGACATATTTTTTGTCTATGCCTTCAGTCTAACTGTCACACGAAGCTTTGAGCTTTGCAAGGGCAAAGCCCACAAATGTTGCGTTTACAACTGCCGTTTTTAGGTTCCTGCATTCATTCAGTCATCTCCACGAAAATAAAACCTTTACTTGTAAGCTGTCGCTTTAGTGGCCTTTTACGGCATGGAACAGGAAACCAGTGGATCAACTCTTGGTTGAAATAATACCACCGGATTTTTTAGAAATAAATAAATAATGTTTGAATCCGTAGAGTTATTTCGGTTTCATATATATTTTAAATGTGATCATGATCATAATATTTCAATAAGTATCAACCATGCGTTTCCATAAAAGTTCTATTAAAAGGAAACGCATGGTACATGGCTTCAATGGAAAGCATGGTTGATAGCAATTTTTTTAATAAATCAAATATTATGATGATGTTCGCATTTAAAACAAATATGAAACAGAAGAACGGATCCAACATATATTTATTTTTTTCTAAAAAATCCAAAATTGTACCAAAATCTGAAATGCGTTTCAAAATTTTTTAATTATTTTTATTTTTTTCTATAAATTTAAAGTCGGTTTTCACATGAAACCAGGTCTCGGAAAAGTTTCCCAAAGCTTGAACGAATTCTATACATTCGTTCAAGCTTTGGGAAATTTTTCCGAGACCTGATTTCATGTGAAAACCGACTTTTAAACCGAGGCCTGGAAGGCCGAGTATCATATACCATTCGACTCAGTTAGTCGAGTATGCAAAATGTATGAGTGTGTATGTAAAGTTTTTCTGCACTAACTTTTTTCGGAGATGGCTGGACCGACTTTTACAAACATAGATTCAAATGAAAGTTCTTATAGTCCCATACAAAATTTCTGAATTTTGTTTTTATCTAACTTCCAGTTCCGTAGAAATAAACGTGCAAAAAATGAAAAAATGTGTACTAAACTTTTTCACACATGACGTGATCACGTGATCGATTTTTACAAACATGGATTCAAATAAATGGTTTTGCGGTCCAATACAAGATTTCTGAATTTTGTTTGGATCTCACTTCCGGATCCGGAGTTATAGGGTGATTAGTGTAAAAAATCCTATTTCAAATTACTTACTCACTTTTCTCAGAGATTGCTTGACTGACTTTTACAAACTTGCATTCAAATAATTGACCTTATGTACCAAACTTCTGGATTTAATTTGAATCAGACTTTCGGTTCCGGAATAATAGAGTAAAGTGTGTTAAAAATTTATTCCGTTAAAGGCCTCAAAACTACTCCAATCGGTTGTTATTATCAGTAGAAGGCTAAACAAATCGATTCCGGTTATTCTATCAACAATCGAAGAAAATTATTTTGAAGAATATCATAGTATAATTGATATGAGAAAGGCATCATTACACAACTAGGTGGATTCAAACAGGTTATTTTTCAGTACAACTCAGTACTTTTCAGCATAGTATTTCGGGTCGATTTGTTTTAGCACGGTTACTTTTTGGCAACATGATTGTTCGATTGTGACGTTGTTGAACCTTATACTGGAAATTCTGCATTATCTTCGAATTGAAAATTATAACCAATACATTTGTATAACGAAGTAATTTGCAACTGTCTTCGACTACAATATTTTAACAAATAACAAATAAGGTGGATAACACACGTTTTCAATGCAAGAAATACATCCTAAAATAATTTGAATCGTAAGCATTGGTAACGTTTACCCCCAAATTTATGCTAGGTGCACATACCCGTTTTGATTTGATTTTACGTTTCGTCTAAACTGACGTCTCGGACAAAACAATTTTCACAGCCGTACAGATTGTGGTAATTAATCTTCAAACATCTTGTTGAAGAACTTACACTACCACTATATCTACTTTTTAACTTATCACCTAATAAATATACTTTTCCTAAGGCATGGAAATCGTCATTTCTTGTACCAATATTTAAATCTGGTACAAAAATCTAACATTCGGAACTACCGTGGAATAGCCATGATCTCTTGCATTCCAAAATTATTTGAAAAAAAAATATATTAACGAAAATTTTTTTCACCAACTAAAGAATGAAATAACTAACAAATAGTGTGGCTTTTTCAAAGGCCACTCAACTGCAAAAAAATCTCCTAGAATTTGTGACATTCACTCTGAACGCAATGGACGCTGGTAACCACGCAGTAACTCTTTACACCGTCTTTAGTAAATTTTTCGACCACCATTATTTCTATACAAACTACAAAAATATGGCATAGAACATAGCCTTCTGGAATGGCCTTAATCATACTTCACGAATCGTGTACAAGTAGTTCACTTCCAAAACATAAACTCTGGACAAATAATTGTAACATCTGGCGTACCTCAGGGCTCTGACCTAAGGCCTCTTCTTATCATTAACGACATTTTCTTCATACCTAAAAATCTAAAAGTACTTATATATGCAGACGACATGAAACTCTTCGTGGAAATTAAAAATATCAACGACACTGTAATATTCCAGAACGAAATCATTCTATACTGCAAAAGTCTACTCCAACACAATCTAACTCAATAACTTTCAGTAGGAAAAACAAAACCCATTTTGTAAACATATTTTTAGGAAATCAAATAGTAGAAAAAAGTACAATTTTACGAGACTTAGGTGTAATCTTGGACTCCAAGATAACGTTTGTGGAACATAATAATACAATAATCAATAAAGCAAATAGTATGCTGGGTTTTATCAAACGCTTTAGTCATAACTTTCAAGACCCATATACTATGAAATTGCTGTAGAGTACATATGTCAGACCCATTTCGGAATATTGCAGCCTTGAATCGATCCAGAAACAATTTCCTCGTAAATTAAACTGGGCAGCATTTCCTCTACCATCATATGAAGCACGCTGCGTGCTCATCAATATACAAACACTTAAAGAACGCCGCGACTTTGCAATGCTTTATTTTATCAGAGACATTATCTCTCAACGCTTTCACTCAACTCCATTATTATCGCATTTAATTATTTTATATACCCAGCCGTCAGTTACGAACCAGGGAAATATTTTTAGAAAGACATTCAAGAACAAATTATGCAAAATACAGTCCAGTCAATCGAATAATGCAACATTACAATCAATTCTGCGAACATGTTGACCTTACTATGTAAAAAAATCAAATAAAATCTCAGCTTTGTCGTGCAAATAATGCGTAGTATGTAAGTGAACACTGTAAATCATTTCTGTGTAGTCTACATTTGCTTGACGCAACAAAAAAATAAAAAACCTATTTTATTCCACCTAGTGGTGTAATGATGCCTTTCTCATATTACTCATTACATCATGAATATAACCGTGAAATTCGCAAAAACAACTGTTTATTGAATAGGAATAGGATAATTTGTTCGGATCTAATCTCAGAAACTCTTTAAATCCTGTTTAACCTGTAGTTCCGGAACCGAAAGTAGTATCCACAGCAAATTAAGGAATTCCGTATGAAACGGTAAGACTTTTCTTTTGAACCTATAAGTTTGTAAAAATCTATTCGGCCATCTCCAAGAAAAGTGAGTGAGATCCTTTTTGCAGTTTCTAATCACAATTTCCAATTCTCCCGAAACCGGATTCAGATGAACGGATTAGCCGAAGTTGTTTCGTTTGCTACCAACAAATATTACCTACAAATTGGAACAGTTTTGAACGTAGTTAAACTTATACTTACTATCTCATGCTCTATTTCGTTTAAACCAATTAAACTAAATCTAACGAAACGAACCTGCGTTTCTGTTACTACTGCGTGCTAAGCAGCATGAATCAGCAGCTTGAAACATGTAGTAGGATTGTTATTATTATTATTGACATCACTACACAACGTGTACGAAATAGAACAAAGCACGTCTTGTTCGTTTTGTGTTTTCTTCTTCTTTCGGTGTTGTATATTGTCACTCTATATGGCGATTTGAAAACTTTGACACTCATCGCCCTGTAACTGCGGAACCGGAAGTCGGATCCGGATGAAATTTCACAGTAGCTTTAAAGACAGTATGAACTTTAATTCAAATAAAGATTTGTGAAAATCGGTTCAAGCATCGCAGAGAAATCGAAGTGAATTTAGTTTTAGGAGTTTTTCTTCTCCACTTTCGGTGCTCTCGGAACAGGAAAAGAGGGGACCAGTAGTGCCGAATTAAGTTTTTATGCCCACAAACTAACAAGCTCTGCAAACTAGAAGAATTTATCAGACAGTTTTATGGGATTTGTACCTGTTTTTAACCATCGTTCGTGGAAAAATACTAATAAAATTGGTAATTTTCCACTTATCACGCTTTAGTTCCGAAACCGGAAATCGGATCCAGATAAAATGTTCCACAAATTTTTAGGATATTATAAGACCTTTCATTTGAATCTTAGTTTGCGAAAATCGGTTGAGTTGTTCCAGAGATAATTGAGTGTAAACTTTTTCTCAAATTTTCACATATTACCATATAACTCCGGAACCGGAAGTCACATTCAAATGAAATTCAATAGCAGGCTATGGGACTATGAGACCTTTCATTTGAATCTTTGTTTGTGAAAATCGGTTTGGCCATCTCTGAGAAAAGTGAGTGCATATTTTTGTTACATACACACACATACACACACACACACGGACGGGGACACACACACACACACACACACACACACAGACATTTGCTCAGTTCGTCGAGCTGAGTCGAATGGTATATGACATTCGGACCTCTGGGCCTCGGTTAAAAAGTCGATTTTCAGAGTGATTGCATAGCCTTTCTATTTGAGAAAGGCAAAAAATTTTGAAGGAGAAAAAAGAAATTATTTTTAACCCCCAAATTTAAGCTAGGTGCATATACCCGTTTTGATTTGATTTTACGTTTCGTCTTTCACTCATCAGTGCGTAGCAGTTTATCTCAGATCGCGTGAGCAGTTCAACATAAACTGCTACGCACTGATTAGTCAAAGACGAAACGTTAAATCAAATCGTAAGCCTTCCTGATAACACCAAAAACATGACTGTTTTTTTACTAATTTCCGATAGAACGGTTGTTTCAAAAATTAAATAAAATGACATTCAATAGAACCACCCTAGCTCCGTAAATAATATGACAGTTGACTGGCACGACCCCCATCGATTAGCATGAAACTTTGCATGTGTGTTCGTTATAGCAAATGGAGTATGTTTCACTGGTCTAGAGATTTTTTTTCACTCAAGACTAATTTTTGAAAAGGGCGTATGTGTTTTTAGCCACAAGATTTTCAAACAATAATAACTGGAACTATAGTTTATACGAAAAAAAATGTCTAAGAAGAATGTTTAGGTAATCAATCGAACTTTTTTTTAAATATACACTGAAAAAATTTGTTCCGATTTTTCGTGAAATCGAAAATTTATTTTTCAAAATTCTCAGTTATTTTATCAAACGATTTTTTTGAAATTTATATCACAAAAACGTCAAGTTACAAAGAAACTAATGAGTGTTTCAGAAAGTTGAATAAATGATAAATAAAAAAGTTTCCCAAGGAAAAACTTTTTAACAATTTTCGAAAAACGATTTTTTTAGGAATAAATGTATCCAAACTAAGTTCAATGAAAAAGCTCTTAGGGAGATACTTCCAAACTGCAGTCATTTTCGAGATATATGAGAAACTAAATAGAGAAAATTGATATTTCATGAGAATACGCCCTTTTTCTGATTAGCCTGGGTTCTCTATTGCCAAATTTATTATATTTGTAATCCTCATGGAATTTTGAATGAATCATTCTTTGATTTCAAGATGATGCGAGTAGGTTTTTTCGAGATATTTTAAAAACATTATCGAAGAAAAATCACTGGTTTATAAAAATACACTTTTTTTATATATTAGGTGCGGTTTTCCATAAGCTATACCAAGGCGGACAGTATTCAAGTTTCAAAGTACAGTATTGAAGATAAATTTGCGAAAAATTATTTCCTATCGGCATCAATACTCATTACAGTTTTCATATTTTGAAAATCTCAATAGTAATAGACTTTAACTTTAACTAATCATTAGGCTTTATTTTTTGCAAATTTATATATAATATGATAGCTCATTTCTGTGCCGGTTGAAAATAATGTCAACTTTTGGATTGAACCAATACACCCAATTTTACTCACGAGTCTGGTTCGGTAAATTTCGCCTTAAATTTATAAATGATTTCGTCGAATGCTGCAGCCTTAGGCTTCCACTGTCTGAAATTCTTCAGATTCATTTTGTGGTGGATGGTCGAATAGTTTTTTCCTAATGCCATCAACGATTTTGGAATACTTTCCTTGACGATAGTTGTCAGATCTGAGGTTTATAACTGCTATAGGAGATACATTAATTCCAGAAATACCTTTATTAAATACCTCAACATTTCGATTCCTTAAATCATCCACTAGATCACTGTGTTAGGAGGATGCTGAGACGAGTGAAGCTACTGATGGTATTTCTTCTAAATCATATCTCGATGTAGCTAGCGGTATTTCTTCTAAATTATTTCCCGATGTTGCTGGCGAAGCTGTAGTATAATCCGGCATCTCGTTGTCGCTGGAAGCTAGTTGCTGTGCACTTTCAACAGACACAGGTCGATTTGAATATTATCGACATGAGTCGCAAATATGCATTGTAGTTTCCACAGTAATCACGTACTGCTTGAAAGCAAAGTGTTCAATCATACTATCTGTTACTTTACGACGCTTAGACGAACAAGGTTTTCCATTATCACGAAAAGGTATACAACAATTATACTATAGTTTGCTGATGCTAGTTTTCACACTGATGTTTTGTATTTCAAAAATGTGCTTTTATAGTTGGCTGTAGGGTGTTTTCAAATATCTTCGATTTTGTTTTCAAAATATCTCAAAAACAGCTACTCGTATCGTCTTGATGTCGAAGAATAATTTATTCAAAATTTCATGAGGATTACAAAACTAATAAATTTGGCGATTGAAAGCCCAGACTTATTTAAAAAAAGGGCGCATTCTCATGAAATATCATTTTTTGTCGTGAATACGACTTACTTTACTATGGGGTGCCTTTTCAAAATTTACCCTCTGAGAGAGTGATAAGTTTTTGATCGTGAATATCTCCTGTTGTTTCTAATGAATCAACATAATTCTTGCTACACGCCATTGGAAATATGGTCACAATTTTATAATAAAATTATCAGTTGTGTGACATAATCTCAAATAATTCAAAATTAAACTTTTCTGAAATGTTTGGTATAAACGAGTATCAAAGGGGATAATCCATAAGGCGCGTTTGCCTTGCTCGTATTTTTAAAGCTCATAGCTCAGTGATCTGTGAAAGGATTTATTTAATCTAACTACCAATAGAATCGAAATTTTTCAACATAACACTATTGAAAAACCTGTCTCATTTGACCCATGTCAACACCAGCCAATCAGAACGCGTTCTGACGAAGAGAACAAAATATCTGCTGCTGTACAACAAACCGTTCGAGAAAAATGTTCCGAAAAGTGGTGAATATCGTAGTGAGTTCCTCAATTTGACCCTTCTGAATGCTAGGAACGAATCCCTATAGCATATTGGTATTTTCTTTCAATAAATTATGCAAATTCGAAATGAAATAATCTACTTTAAAATTTTGTATGCGGCTATTTTTATAGCCGTTTGGACCGTCCATTAGTGAAAAAGCTACAAACGAAATCACGTAAAAAGAAAGCTTTTAACAAAAATTTATCAGTTTGGATTCTATCACCACTGCGAGCAGATGTATTTTGTGTCGTTTGCGAAGCTAGTTTCGCTTCCGACAAGAGCAATTACTAATGGCTCTAAAAGTTTTCTAAAGAATTATTAGTGCAAATCTAAAACAGTTTGGTTAGATCTGTGCACTTTTCGCTGTGTGAAATTCACAGTAATCGAGATCAAGTGAAGCCTTCTTTGTTTTTGCGAGAATGTTCCAGAGTTTAATATCGTAGAGAATTACGCAGTTATACCCTTCTGAATGCTAGAAACGAATCCCTATAGCATATTTTTTTTTTTATTCAAGAATATAATGTTTAAGGCACACTGCTTAAGCTCTAAGATGCCAAGGGCTTCTACTAATTCTAATTTACGACTAACTTAAAACTAGGGTTGTATCATTGAGTAATGTCATATTTGGGTCGCAATGGTTGACTTTGGCAGATCCAGCCTTCAGCTGGTGATCGGCAGTGGCCGGTGAATTGAATATTTCATGAGAGTCTTCCATATGGCGTTGGTGAATGTTCATGTTGGCCGCATTCTTCGGTCCGTGTGGGTCCGCGGGAAACACCCCCAGGTTACGAATACCCGGCGGGTGGCCCGCATGCTGTTGGTAAGTTTCCGTGGGCGATGATGGTGTTGTTACAGAAGAAAATGAAAAAAAAAAAATAGCGAAGTAAATATTGCGGAAAACGGAGTAAAAAGGGGATATGGGAATGAAATGACTAAAACGACAGAGATCTAATTAGTTGACATCGAGATGGTGAAGAGACGGGGAGCGGGGAAGCGAAAAGGTTAGTGACAGCACAAAGATCTTGTTAGTTCCGATGAAGATGGTGGACAGATGAGGAATCGGGATAATCGGCGGAAGTTAGTGTCGAACCTGCAGGTGAAGATTATTCCTAGCCACAGTTGAAACAACGTCGATAAATAGGAGGAACTTTCTAAGCCAGATGTAACAGATTACACTTGTATATTAATGTGTTTGAGAAACTCGTATATCAGAAGCATATATGAGCTATCCCGACTCGCCAACACATCCCGAACCGGAACTTCAGGCGGTCTACCTCGGGCCCTGAGGGATTCCAGTAGCTTCGACCTGGCGTCGCGATACTCTACGCACGACCACACGACATGCTCGATGTCCTGATAACCGTCGCCACAGGTGCAGAGCCCGTTCTCCACGATCCCGATACGCCGGAGATGTGCGTTGAATGTATAGTGATTTGACATGAGCCGTGACATAACGCGAATGAAATCACGACTCACGTTCATCCCCTTGAACCACGGTTTCGTTGATACCTTAGGAATAATGGAGTGTAGCCATCGTCCCAGTTCGTCATTCGTCCATGAAGTTTGCCAACTTTCGAGAGTTTTCTGACGAGAAATACTGAAAAATTCATTGAAGCAGATTGGTCTTTCATAAATATCACCTTCTAATGCGCCCACCTTAGCCAATGAGTCTGCCTTTTCATTTCCCGGAATGGAACAATGCGAAGGGACCCAGACTAACGATATTGAATAAGACCGTTCAGATAAAGTTCTCAAGTGTTCCCGTATTTTCCCCAGAAAATAAGGGGGGTACTTTCCTGGCTTCATTGCCCGGAGAGCTTCTATTGAGCTTAGACTGTCCGTGACAATGAAGTAATGGTCTTTGGGCGAGGTTTCAATGATCTCGAGGGTGTACTGAATAGCAGCTAATTCTGCGACGTAAACTGAAGCCGGATCACTGAGTTTGTACGAAGCGGTGATGTTTTGATTGAAGATACCGAAGCCTGTGGACTCGTTGATGTTTGATCCGTCAGTGTAAAACACCTTTTCACAGTTGACTGTTCTAAATTTATTATAAAAAATATTTGGGGCCACTTGAGGGCGCACGTGATCCGGAATTCCACGAATCTCTTCTCTCATGGATGTGTCGAAAAACACAGTAGAATCAGAAGTATCCAAGAAATGAGCACGGTTGGAAACAAACGAAGAAGGATTAATATTCTGAGCCATGTAATCAAAATACAAGGACATAAAACGGGTTTGAGAATTGAGCTCAACTAACCTTTCGAAATTTTCAATCACCAGAGGATTCAAAATGTCGCATCGAATGAGTAAACGATATGAGAGATCCCAGAACCGGTTTTTCAATGGGAGAACGCCCGCCAGCACTTCGAGGCTCATCGTATGAGTCGATTGCATGCAACCCAAGGCAATACGCAAACAACGATACTGAATTCTTTCCAGCTTGATGAAATGAGTGTTCGCCGCGGATCGGAAGCAAAAGCATCCGTATTCCATCACGGACAATATCGTTGTTTGGTACAGCCTGATCAGGTCTCCTGGATGGGCACCCCACCACGATCCGGTTATTGTACGAAGAAAGTTGATTCTTTGTTGGCATTTTCGTTTCATATACCTAATGTGACATCCCCATGTGCCTTTGGAGTCGAACCAGACCCCGAGATATTTAAATGTGAAGACCTGAGCTATGTTTTCACCCCCTAGTTGAAGCTGTAGTTGTGCTGGTTCTCGCTTCCTTGAAAATACAACCAGCTCAGTTTTCTCCGTAGAGAACTCGATACCCATTTGAAGAGCCCATGTAGATAAGTTGGCAAGAGTATCTTGTAACGGCCCTTGCAGATCGGCAGCTTTGGGTCCTATAATAGACACAACGCTGTCATCGGCAAGTTGTCTTAGCGTGCAAGATGTGTTGATACATTTATCGATGTCGTTTACGTAAAAATTGTATAAAAGGGGGCTTAAGCATGAGCCCTGAGGAAGACCCATGTAACTGAATCGTATTGTCGACAAATCACCATGCGCGAAATACATGTGTTTCTCAGACAATAGATTATGTAAAAAGTTGTTCAAAACTGGCGAAAGACCATGCTGATGCAGCTTCTCAGATAGGATGTTTATGGAAACTGAGTCAAAAGCCCCCTTGATGTCTAGGAAAACTGACGCCATTTGTTCCTTACGAGCAAATGCCATTTGAATTTCGGTTGAGAGCAACGCCAAACAATCGTTCGTTCCTTTGCCTCTGCGGAAACCAAATTGTGTATCTGAAAGTAAGCCATTAGTTTCGACCCAATTGTCTAGACGGAAGAGAATCATTTTTTCGAACAATTTCCGGATACAGGAAAGCATAGCAATCGGCCGATACGAATTGTGATCGGTGGCTGATTTTCCTGGTTTTTGAATGGCGATCACTTTCACTTGTCTCCAGTCATGTGGAACAATGTTGCCTTCAAGGAACTTATTGAATAAACTCAACAAGCGCCTTTTGGCGGGGTCAGGCAGATTTTTCAACAAGTTGAATTTTATTCTGTCTAATCCCGGGGCTTTATTGTTACATGACAAGAGTGCAAGTGAGAGCTCTACCATCGAAAACGGTGTTTCGTTTGTGTTTGGTGTCGCGGCGCGGGTGATCTTCTGTTCCGGTACAGAGTCTGGGCATACTTTTTTAGCGAAATCGAATATCCAGCGGTTGGAATATTCCTCGCTTTCATTCGTGGTGTTATGATTGCGCATTCGTCGGGCTGTGTTCCAAAGAGTGCTCATAGATGTTTCTTTCGTTAAGCCGTCTATAAACCGACGCCAGTAACCGCGTTTCTTGGCTCTAATCAAGTTCTTAGTTTTAACGTCTAACGCCGCGTAATTCCGGTAATTATCAGGTGTTCCATTTTTTCTGAATATTTTATACGCGGAGGCTCTCTCCGCGTTTAAATTTGTGCACTCTTTGTCCCACCACGGGTTGGGAGGACGGATGTTAGTTTTCGCGCCGGGTACACGTTTCGTCTGAGCTTGAGTCGCGGTGTCGAGAATCAAGCCAGCCAAAAACGTGTACTCTTCCTCCGGAGGAAGTTGTTGAGTTCTTTCAAGTTTCTCAGATATCGAGGTCGCATAGCTATTCCAATCAATATTTCGTGTGAGGTCGTACGAAACATTGATTGTCTTCGATGGTTTTGAGCCGCTGGTGATTGATATTACGATCGGTAGGTGATCGCTACCGTGGGGATCAGGAATTACCTCCCACGTGCAATCCAACCGTAGCGATGTCGAGCAAAGGGATAAATCCAGCGCACTTGGTCTTGCTGGTGGTGCAGGAATCCGTGTCATTTCTCCCGTATTCAATATTGTCATATTGAAGTTATCGCAGATATCATGGATCATAGCTGATCTGTTATCATCGTGAAGGCAGCCCTATCCCGTACCGTGTGAGTTAAAGTCTCCCAAAACCAACGTCGGTGCGGGAAGGAGCTCAATGATATCACTGAGTCGCCGATGCCCAACTGAGGCTCTTGGGGGAATGTAGATGGAAGCAATACAAAGGTCCTTACCTTTGATTGTAACATGACATGCGACAACTTCAATACCTGGTATCGAGGGGAGGTTAATTCGATAAAAAGAATAGCACTTTTTGATCCCTAAAAGTACTCCTCCGTAGGGATCATCTCGATCCAGGCGAATAATGTTAAAATCGTGGGAGTTTAAGGGTATTTCAGAAGTTAACCAAGTTTCGCACAATGCAAATGCGTCACATTTCAGATTATTTACTAGAAATTTAAATGAATCTATTTTTGGGATAATACTTCTACAATTCCACTGTAAAACAGTGATTAGATCCGTGACATCGGTGGATGATTTAGCCATCGAAAGATACAATCGCTGAAAGAAGGGGCCAATTTGCAGTCAACTGCTTCAAATATGTTTTTACTGTAGGCATGAAAGCAATTAAAATGCTTCTAAGAGGGTCTGAAATATTGAAAGTTGTAAAAATCCAGTCCACAACATCAGAAAACTTGATAAGTCCAGCACCTAGTTGGTTCTCTGGTGGATTTTTAGGGACGCTTGGGGATTTTGTAGTCCCTGGAAGTGGTGGGAATTCCATCTCGGAATTGAGCTTTCCGAGACCAGGAGCTTTTTGCTTCGGTGATTTTTCCCGATTCCCGTTAGCTGTAACTTTTCGAAGCCCTTCGGAAGACACCTTCGAACCCTTGCTAGGTAGCTTATGAGAAGATTTATTCATTCTTTTCCTACAGCTATGAGGGACCGCTGAAGATGGACCTTCCAAAGGGTCGTCAGAATCGCTCTCGTCAGTCGACAAGCAGGCATATGGATTCGTTGTCTGTTTAGGAGGGGTGGCACTTTTAAGCATCTCTGCGAAGGAACGCTTGGAGTGCTCCTTTAGGGAACGCTTCATTCGATCACCTCGCAGTTTGTAAGCGGGACAATCAGAGAGGTCATGTGGACCCTCCTTACAGTAGAGACACTTTTCAGCATCCTTACCGCAAGAGCCGTCCGCATGAGCTTCCCCACAGTTAGCACAACGTGGCTTATTGCTGCAATGGGTAGCTGTATGCCCCAGTTGTTTGCAATTGGTACAATTCATTATCCGGGGTACAAATAAACGAACAGGCAAACGAACCCGGTCCAAGAGGATGTAGTTGGGCAATGCCGAGCCGGCGAAGGTCACACGATAAGAGTCTGATTGGGGATAAGACTTTGTTCCATCCCCGGCGATCGATACTGAATGCAATCGCTTGCAATCCAGTATCTTGACATTCTTAAGTGAGGGGTCTTTAAAACAACCCGCCCCGTACTTAAGAATATCCTCGCAAGTCAAACTCGAATCGGTGACCACACCGTCGATTTCGACTTCACGAGCTGGCACGTAGACGCGGTACTCCAGCGTAAAAGGATCATTTTGAACAAGCTCATTAGCCTGTTTTGAGCTGGTAAACAGGACCCTGAGCTTGTCTGGCCGTATTCTATCTATACTTTTTATGGTATTATATCGCGAATTCAGGTCCCGCGATATTTTTAAAATATTCAGTTTTTTTTCCTTTGATTTGGTCCGGAAATAGACCGCGTAAGGCCCGGCCGGTAGTGCGAGCCCATCAGGATAGCTCTTTATGCGGGACTTTTTACTGACAAGGGAAGTCTCCATTTGAACATCGGGAGCGGGGGGGGCAGGTTTTAAATTAGACATAGCGGAACTACTTCCGCGCAAAAACAAATGATTCGGGGGGAAATATAATGGTCAAATAAAGAAATAAAAATAAACGAAGTAAAGGTACTTAACAAAGATCCAACGGGGGACACCAAGCTGGACTTCGTCGATCGGCGTATCGCCGCTTTGATGATGTGCAAAAAACCTCCGAGAGGAAAAGGCACACTTATTTATAATCCTCACACAATGGCCGCTTGTTTACAATCCGCACACTTGGCCTTGATCGGCGAAACAATAACCGGCTAACGGTACCGTTTCGATCCACCGCTCACAATAAGGCACTGTTCTATTATATAATGCGAAAAAAACCTCTCAGAGGAAAAAGCACTATTGTCTATAACACAATATCGTTTCGAACGTCCGACCACTTTATCACACACACATAACTGGTTTTCAATGCTTTCGCAGTAAATCCAAATCACGTCCGTTCGCTCGGAAGGTTGAAACGGCAATGACCCTATAGCATATTGATAGATTC